>NW_004444022.1:6354693-6364706 GCF_000243295.1 Trichechus manatus latirostris
ATATGTGTACTGACTGTTTAATGAGAAACTATTTGTTCTGTAAACCTTCATCTAAAGTACAATAAAAAAAAAGGGGGGGGGGGAGATCCCAGGGTCCTTGAACAGAGAAAGTGAAGTGGGCAAGAGGACATGCCACACATAAGCAGGGACCTCAAGCCACAAAATGTCATCCATTAGTAAGGAGAGCCCAAAGAATGTTAGTCCACCATTAATCCTATTAGCTACTCTTCCTCCTCCTCTCCTTCTCTTTGTTGTCCTTTCTCCCCTGCCTCTCCTCCTCTTCCTCTCTCTGAGAAAGAAGCATGAGGATGAAAGGAAAGAAACTAGGATATTAACAGAAATGTATCCTCCAATCAAGGCTCCTCGGAGGAATGGCTGATTCCAGATCTGAGGCAGGAGATATTCATGATGAGTCTGTGTTATCTTGTATCAGAAAGCAAAGAAGCTATCAAAAATTAATGGGTCATATCAAAAGGACACAGGAGTTAAAATGAAGGGCCCCTGATGGCCAAAGATAAGACAATTTCAGCATCAAGAAGAATAATGTATGCAAATGACTGAAATACATTGAATATATAAAATCCTGTAAGTTCATATTGGTACTTAATAAAAGCCCTGGTGACCCAGTGGTTAAAGAGTTCAGCTGCTAACCGAAAGGTCAGTGGTTCGAACCCACAAGCGGCTCCGCAGTAGAAAGATACGGCAGTCTGCTTCTGTAAAGATTACAGCTTTGGAAACCCTATAGGGCAGTTCTACTCTGTCCTATAGGGTCATTATGAGTCAGAATCAACTCAATGGCAATAGGCTTTTGGCTTAGACCTACCAAAGAAACTCAACTTGGACACCATTGGAAATAACTAGTATACTAATTCCTTATTCTGGAAGTGAAAAAGAAGGAATTAAGCATTTATCCTGACTTTCTTATACAAACTGAATTTCAGAGTAACCAAACAGCACTAATTGTTGAAGAAGAATTCTTCTCTACAAAAGAATTCTAGCTGATAAATATAAAAGAAATGATGATTAGAAAAAAAATCATTTTCAACCCCTAATGAAATTATTGGAGCCCTGGTGATGTAGTGGTTATGTGCTATGGCTGTGAACCAAAAGGTCGGCATTTGGAATCCACCAGCTGCTCCTTGGAAACTGTATGGGGCAGTTCTCCTCTGTCCTATAGGGTTTCTATGAGTTGGAATCAACTCGATGGCAACAAGTAAATTATTGGTTCAGATGAAGGCCATCAATGGGTGAAACCATTAGATTAAAGCTTGATGGGAAACTTTACAAGGAAGTAGTTAGAGCATCATTACCTGAACCCACCAAAAGTGGGACAATTAGACATTGAATGATGTTGTCATAGGAAGCACACTGTACCACCTATGATCTATTCTTGTCCTTCCCCTCGCCCAGAGAACGTTGACCCTGACTCAGATCAGAGCTAAATTCCATTCAGAAGAAATATGAGGGATAGAACAGTCTATCGGACAAATAACACAGTTTCTGCAATAAGTTAATAGTATAGGGGGAAAAAGATGGGAGTGTACTCTAGATAAGAGGATATTTAAGAGATCTGACATAAATGTGATGTGTGGACCTTGTTGATATTACGATTTGAAAAAGTCAACTCTAAAAAATCATTTTGGAGACAATCAGTGGAAATTTTATTATGAGCTAGGTATTGGAAGATGTGGAGGAATAAGACTTAATTTTATCAGTGAAATAATGGCATTGAGGTTATGAAAGAAAATAATCATATTTTTTAGAGATGCATAATAAAGGGGTGAAATGGCATGAGGATTGGCATTTGCTTTAGAATACTGCCCCAAAGAATAAAAAAGGGTATATGAAGCAAGTTTGGTAAGCTCTTGATGATTGTTGGATCTCAGTGATGAGTATACGGGGATTCATTGTTCTAGCCTCTCTACTCTTGAATATGTTTGAAATTTTCCATTAAAAAATAGCTTCCTCCAATAACCTCTCCTCCCACTCCACTTAGAAAAGAGAGGCAGAAGTCTCCTGTCCTATGGCCTGAGGGAAAAACATAATTATAGAGGAGCCAAAACATTCCTCTCTGCAATGAGTATTTATTAAGCAACAGCATGGCAGACAAAGATTCAAGCTTCACAGTCAGAAGCCTGGGTTTGAGCCACTTCTCTGTTTGACCTCGGGCACGTTTCTATCCTCACTGAGCTTTCATCTCCTTGTCTGTGCGATCTGCTGCACAAACTTGGTACAGACAGTCACACCCTGTTTTTTTTTTTTTTTTCCTAAACTGCTCCCCCAAGTTCCACAGGCTTTATTAGCAGGAAGTCCTGCAGCTTTCACTGGAGCACCCCCATCCCATCTGCCTCACTGTCTCAGTTCATAGGAGGGGCAGGCTTGCCTCCAGTGTCAGATGTGCACTCACTGCCCTTTGCCACACGGTGTCACCATTGGAGCCTAGTCTTGCCCTGCCATACTGCAACTCCCTTGCTATCTAATTCCCATCACAGCAAGGGGGGCAGGGGGATGATCCGAACCTTGGAATTAAATCCCTCTTTGCTAACACCCACGTTCTCAGCCATGGCTCACAAAGCACAGCCCAAGGCCATCTTAGCCGGTTCTCACTTGACTCCAAATGCAACCACCTAGATGGAGCCCTGGTGGTGCTGCAGTTAGGCGTTTGGCTGCTAACCAAAAGGTCAGCAGTTCAAATCCACCAGCCACTCCTTGGAAACCCTACAGGGTAGTTCTACTCTGTCCTACAGAGTCGCTATAAGTTGGAATCAACTCGACAGCAACGGGTTTGGTTTTTTTGGTTTGGTGTGTCAGAACCAGCCCTTTAATTTATTCAACAATATATTTACTGACACTACTATGTGGCCGGCACTGTTTTAGGAGCTTGGAATATTATCAGTGAACAAAATAAAGATCCTTGCCCCCCTCAAGGAGATTGTGGGGGGCATCTCCCACATACTCCCCTGACTTAGGCTGGATTCTCTAGGGAAGTAAAACCAGTGAAGCATATACATATACAGAGAGAGAAATTTATCTCAAGGAAATGGCTCACATGGTTGTAGAGGCTGGTAAGTCCCAAGTCCATGCGTCAGGCATCAGGCTGGAGGCTTCGCCTGACTCACATAGCTGCAGGTGCTGACGAACCCAAGATCGGCAGGTAAGATGGCGGGCTGCTGGCTCCCAGGCTGCAGAAGCCAGCAAATCCAAAGATCAACAGGCAATACAGCAGGCCGCTGGCTCAATTCCCAAGAACTGGAGGTCAGATGATGATGAACCGGATGCAGGATCCAGAGCAAGCAAACAAGCAAGCTTTTTGAGAACATCCATATATATATTGGATGCAAGGCACACCCCTGAGGAAACTCCCCTTACAACTAATTGGCTGATCATATCAGATCACATCATGGAGGATAACTACATTATATAACTGCCAAACTACATCATTATGTAACTGTCAAACCACCAAGAATCATGGCCAAGCCAAATTGACACACAACCTTAACCATCACATCCCCTAAGGCTTTTACCTGACCCAGGTCACCAACAAAGACATCTCTTCTCCTTATAATAAGTTTTGCTTTAGGAGATGTCTTAGTGATTAAGAGCTCATTTGCTAACCAAAGGGTTGGCAGTTTGAATCTACCAGCCTCTCCTTTGAAACTCTATGGGGCAGTTCTACTCTGTCCTATAGAGTCGTTGTGAGTCGGAATCAACTTGATGGCAACCGGTTTCATTTGTTTGTTTTTTAAAGTGCCGTCAATTATAAAACACAGCCTGATTTCAGAGATCTTAAAATGTGAGGGAAAAAATGCATTTAGAGTCAATGAAATAAGGTGTTTTGAGAGGCAGTAGAGTCTAATGGTTAAATGCTTGCTATGAGAAACCAGACAGACATGGCCCCATCATTGACTACTCTTGTGGCCTTGGGCAAGTTACTTAACCTCTGTAAAACTGCATTTCCTCACCTCTAATGTAGCAATAATCACTAGGACTGCCTGGTAAGTGATACTGACCCAGCCAGCTTGCTATTTCAGCTTTCTGTCCAGTAGAATAAAAATCCACAAACTGGCCACTTCTACATTCCTTTGATTGTCCATACCTTTCTAAAGTAAAATAACTGGGTATAAAAAAAATAAAAACATACTATAAAAGTTTTAATCTTCATATTTTGCCCTTTATAGGTCTGAATTTTTTACTATTTTATAAGAACGTATTTACATACTAGTTGTGTGGGGGAAAAATCAATAAGGACAAAAAAAATTAGAGTCAAAAAGTAAGCCAAAATGATCGCTTGAAGTGTGCAGCAGTGGCTGGCTGTTTTGTGGAGGGCTCCGGCAAACCTTAATAAAAACAATGCCCACCTTAAATGATTATAAAGTGCTTAGTCCAACACCTGGCACAGTAAGCACTCAAACCAAAAAACCAAACCCATGGCCATCGAGTCAATTGACTCATAGAGACCCTATAGGACAGAATAGAACTGCCCCATAGAGTTTCCAAGGAGTGCCTGGTGGATTTGAACTGCCAACCTTTTGGTTAGCAGCCATAGCTCTTAACCACTATACCACCAGGGTTTCTGGTAAGTGCTCAGTGACTATTAAATGTGAAGGTGTTCGCCTCTTGAGAGAAAACTCCTCTCTCTCGTTCACTGCTGTTTCCCAGCACCCAGAACTGTCCTTGGGAGATAGTTGGGACTCAGTAAACATTTGATAAATGTATGAATGATTTATTCCTTTAGCCTCAGACTAACTCTTGCAGGTGGTCAGGAATGAGACCTGGGGAAGGCTGTAGCTGGCACTACTAATTGGTCTTAGGTGCAAAGAGAACCAGCTGAGGCCCACAGCTGGATCCCTTGGATTGCTAAACCAAACCCTGGACTCTTTCTGAGAGAGGTATTCAAGCCAGGCTCCAGAGAAAGGTGTTTGTTACAGGAACCCTTTCAAGCCTTTGAAATAGTTATTTTTGCAACAATACTGATTGGGATACCATAGCAAATAAAATGATTGACTTCCTGGTTATTTGCTCAAAGGAAGAGAATATGCTGAACTCCGTACGGCTGCTAACCAAAAGGTCGGCAGTTCAAATCCAGCAGCCGCTCCTTGGGAAACCCTATAGGGCAGTTCTACTCTGTCCTATGGGTCTCTATGAGTTGGAACCAACTCAACGGCAGTTGTTTTTGTACATAGCACAGGAGTCCCTGGGTGGTGCAAATGGTTAACACGCTTGGCTGCTAACCGAAAAGTTGGAGTTTCAAGTCCACCTACAGGTGGTTTGGAAGAAAGAAAATCTATATATTTTCAAAAAATCAGCCACTGAAACCCTATGGAGCACAGTTCTACTCTGACACACACACAGCGTCGCCACGAGTCAGGGTCAGCAACTGGTACTTAGCACAGCGACCAGGCAGGGGTGAGCAGGATAATAAGGCCTTAGATATGGTCTTTGGCTTAGTCCCTGATGTCTCAGTAGCTGTAAAACGTTGCCCCTAGCTGCTCCTAGAAGGAGCCCTGATGGTGCAGTGGTTAAGCACTCGGCTGCTAACTGAAAGGTCAGTGGTTTGAACCCTCCAGCCACTCCATGGGAGAAAAGACCTAGTGTCTGCTTCCGTTATGGACTTGTAATCTCTGTGGGGCAGTTGTTCTCCACCCTACAGGGTCGCTATGAGTTGGAACCGACTGGGAGGAAACAGGTTTTTGGGTTGCTTCAGGAAAATAGTACAAGTCAACCGGCCCTGGGGAAATTCTCACCTATGTTTACCTGATGACTGCAATTAAAAAAAAAAAAAAAAGACCAGGATTCTTGAGTTCTCTTCTTCCCACTGCTTCAGTTCTGAGTTGCTCAAATTCCAAGGATGCTCTTAGAGAGGGGGCAAGCTGCAGGGGAGAGAGGAGAAGCTTAACACTTATGTTGCTAATCCAGTATGTTACTGAAAATAGTTTGAAAAGATTGTTCATCAAGATTTGTGTGTGTGTGTGTGGTTATTCCCTGGAATTTACTTTTTTTTTAATTGTACTGTAGATGAAGGTTTACAGAGCAAATTAGTTTCTTGTTAAACAATTAATACACATATTGTTAGGTGACATTGGTTGCCAACCCCATAACATGTCAACACTCTCCCCCTCTTGATCTTGAGTTCCTCAAGGTATTTTACAAGCAAAAGTCTCCAGCCTAGCTATATTTTCCCCGTGCATTTTCCCATTTTTCAGGTGACCTTGTACAAGGACTCTGACATGGAGGACTTCGGGTTCAGTGTAGCAGATGGCTTGTTGGAGAAAGGAGTGTATGTCAAAAATATTCGCCCAGCTGGACCAGGAGATCTTGGTGGCTTAAAGCCTTATGACAGGCTCTTACAGGTAAGAACTCAGGTGGGATTTTAATTCCCTGGGACTAATTCAAAGCTGAGAATGTCCTTCAAGTCATCCTGTACTTTAGGGGCCTCTTGCTCTTTTTCCGTTCAAACCTTGTCATCAAGATTATGGAATTAGTAGTAGTGAAATAGCTGAATAAAGAATTTTCAGCTCTAGTAAATTTTTTCCCAGCCCAATAAACTTTCTGGTTTCTTGTCTCTGTGGGTTTAGTTTTATGGCACTGAGCTCAAAGCCATATTTCCTAATCTAATGCTTACTCCTAAGACCCCACCCAACCATGCAACCATTTCCCATGATCATATGATAATCACATAAAGTATTATGTAGTTATTTGACTCCAGTCTAGTTCTTACCATCGCTCTTCTTCGCATGACTTACAAGATCCATGTTGTTTGGTCCTTGCCAGTATCTTCTCTTGCTCCTTCCATTTATTCTCTAGCTACAACCCCTACAATATAGGAGGGGCCCCTAGTCTTGAGGCAAAGAGGGATGAGTGGGCATTGGTCATAGAGAATAATAAGTAAGCCAATAACTATGTTATAGTGTGGTCAGAGCAGAGCTAGACCTCTGCACAGGGTTCAGCTTGTTACACCTGAAGTGTCACTGCAGGCTCTGTGGATTCTGTTATGGTTACAATAATTCAAAATGGCTCTGCTTGAACTTACAGGTTAACCACGTCCGCACGAGAGACTTTGACTGCTGCCTCGTTGTGCCCCTCATAGCTGAATCTGGCAATAAGCTAGACCTCGTTATTAGTAGAAACCCACTGGCTTCACATAAGTCTACAGAACAACAAACTCTGGGAGAATGGAGTGAACAGAACAGTGCTTATTTCCAACAACCTAGCCACAGTGGTAATTTGGAGACACGGGAACCCACTAATACATTATAGCAACACTTTTTATAAAACGGGACAAAAGACGTTATCTACATGGTGCTAAAAAAAATCCCTTTAAGATTTCTGTGACATTTGAAGCACAGATAATCACGTGGCATTAAGTGCAAGCACAGGGGTCTTTTAATCTCTCTCATGGCTCATGTTCACTTCCCTTTTCAAGTTGAAGAGATTTCTTTTTTGGTGACCACTATGGCGTATGGTAGGAAATTTCCTGCCAGGCCCAATGATAGAAAAGAAGAGAAAAAATAGGTAGGCTGCCCCTCCCCACAAAGTTTAACATCTGAGGAAATTTTTTACAAGTTCATCTTACTGTCACTTTTTAAAGAGAAATCTGTCTGAAAATATTCTCTATGGTAATTTCCTTAATTCACTTTAAAATTGGTTTCTTACTATGAAGTCTTTAATGTAAGAACTTGACCAACAAGGCTTTTCATAATAAAGCTGGCTCTGCTGGGGGAACCAGTGTTTTATAAGCTGCGGGGACTGCTGCAATGGGAGGGGTACAGGTATACAATTCAGTTATCTTAAAACGTTTCAGCAATGATGCACGTAGAAGACCATTGTAGGTGGTGGGAAAATGTTTTATCCAAGTATAGGAATGATTTTAACTAAGATGTATGCTATTCCCTATGCAACAAATTATCAAACAGGATATGTCTTGTGACCTGTTTTTTTTTTTTAAGGACACATTTTTAATAGCTGAAAATCTCTGATAACGAAGTGTTTAGTACACTGAGAATTAGTTACCTTATTTTTAAAATTCAAGACTAAGAACTTGAGACTGAAGCATCTATTAAAATAAGGTCCATCTTTTACTGATAGGCAAAGCAAATTCATACTGCTTGACATGTTTGGAAAACTGGTAATATTGAGGGGTGTACAGTATATGGACTTAAAAATGACACTGGACTATCTTTTGTTCTGAGCCATGCCACTTACCGAAATTGTAAATACATTTTTCACAAAATGCATTGCCAATTATTACCATCCCTCAAAGCAATAAATCGTAACAGTTGCTTTTTATGTTTGTCGGCAACTGTTTTCATTTGTTCAGGTATTTTGAATAGTTACACTAATAACTGTTATTTAGTGAATATTAAAAAAAATAGATCTGTATATTGACTGTAGAATCTCCATATTGAAATGATTATTTTCCCAACATTTTCATTTTGGTCAATAATTCAAACAACCATTTACATAAGATGTTCAAACACTGTGTCCTTTGTTTAGGGAAAAATTTCACCTTTTTTTTTGTGCAAAAAAATATATTTTAATCACATTTCAGAATTGCCAGGGCGAGAAAGTATAGAGCAGATCATGTTAAGGAAAAAAAAAAAAAAAAAGATCATGAGTCACTTAAATATGTATTTTTATTTGTAACAAACAAGTATTAAACTGTAAAGTATTTTTGTACAAATTTAATACTTTAATAGCATGGTATTTATCGTCTATGTATGTTTTGGGGAATTCAAAATTGTTGCAGATATTTGTATGGAAAGGAAAAAAAAAACCCTCTACCAAATGGAATAAACAGTGATTTTAAAAAGCAAAAAAATATGACATACATTTTTGGTGCCTGAATATATTTCAGAGTCCTAGACTGAGCCCGCTACAATGTTTACTTTTTATGTAATGTCTAATGGGGGAAAGTTTTGCCATAAACTTGAGATGCAGCATGGAAGAGTGGGAAAAGCATGGGTTTTGAAATTGGACCTTGGTTTGAATTCCAGCTCTGATGCTCATTAGGAAACCCTGGTGGCATAGTGGTTAAAAGCTATAGCTGTTAACCAAAAGGTCAGCAGTTTGAATCCACCAGGTGCTCCTTGGAGACCCTCTGGGGCAGTTCTACTCTGTCCTACAGGGCCACTATGAGTTGGAATCGACTAGATGGCAGTGGGTTTGGTTTTTTGGCTTGGTACTCATTAGTGGTATGGCATTTATTTCCCCTGCATCCGTTTCCTCACCTGTGACACTGAAGGTTATGTTTGCACTACAGGACTGTCGTGAGGACTGTGGGAAATATGTATGAAAGTGCCTAAAAGAGCCACACGCACAAGCACCTCCATTCATGTTAGGTGACAAAGATGGAGAAATCTTAAGGATCACAACTGCCCTCAAAGAACATTAACATGTATCCCATGAAATACATTTACATAAACTGTTAAAACCTACCAATTTTAATTAGGCTAAAAAAAAAACCACAACCACACCGATAGTCCCAACATTTCCATTTTTGCAGATGATTGCCCTTGCAGGCCTTATAACGTCACGTTCATTTTTATACAGTTGCCTTCAGTGTGCCCAGGGTTACAGTCTTCAATACTGAAGGTATTCTCCAGAAAGTGAGGATCACATGACCCCAACCGAAGATCAATTCTATTATCACCAAATCTAAGCAATGGTTCAAATTTTCACCCTATTATAGCTAAAGTGTTACAAAATCCATGCCATCGAGTCAGTTCCAACTCATATAATATGAGACCCTGTATGACAAAGTAGAACTGCCCCATAGGGTTTCCAAGGCTGTAATCTTTATGGAAGTAGGCTGCCACATCTTTCTCCCATGGAGCGGCTGGTGAGTTTGAATCACTGACCTTTCAGTTAGCAGTCGAGCTCTTAACCACTGCACTACCAGAGCGCCTTACAGAATAAAACTGCCTCATAGGGTTTCCAAGGCTGTAATCTTTACAGAAGCAGATTGCCCCATAGGGTTACCCAGGCTGTAATCTTTACAGAAGCAGATTGCCCCA
>NW_004444022.1:6364806-6414028 GCF_000243295.1 Trichechus manatus latirostris
AGGCTGTAATCTTTACAGAAGCAGATTGCCCCATAGGGTTACCCAGGCTGTAATCTTTACAGAAGCAGATTGCCCCACAGAATTTCCAAGGTGAGTGGGTGATGGGTTCAAACCACTGACCTTTCTTTTGGTTAGCAGCCAAGCACTTAACCACTGTGCCACCACGGTTATAAAAAAACCAAACCTGTGGCTGTCGAGTCGATTCCAACTCATAGCGACTTTATAGCAACCCTATCGGTGACCTGATTTCTTCACAATGACCGAGGCTGAAGCCAATGAACTCAAGTTTGGTAAGAAATTACTACATGAAAAGGCAGGCGAGAAGCTGTAGCTCATGTGAAAAACTCTTATCAATTGTGTCCCAAATCAGAATGAATCAACATTAGAAATGGCTGTTTAAAAACAAACACTAATGATTTCAGGTAGCACTGTTCCAATATAGTGACGAGGTCAAAGAAAGCGTGCCTCTACGGTCAGCACGTAAGTTTTGAGCACCCCATGCCTCCAAAAAGGGCAGTGGCAAACTATGAACTGAGGATATCTGGTGCTGTGCCACTAGAAAACTGGTGGAGGGAACCAGGGATAAATGGTCAGGTAGAGCAGAAGAGACAAGGTCTGTTTTCGTTTACTGAGCCAGAACCAGGACCTACGGACAGGAGTTTTAATGAGTCCGATTTCGGCAATTTCTAAGAACTAGCATTTTACAATGGTACCAGCTATCCAGTTAAGTCCTTCGGCATAGAAAGTGTTCAGTCCACTGATGACTCACAGACATCTAGTGGAGTAGGAGGCGGGATAACGTGGCCCTTGCAGTTTTAACATGCTGTGGTTAAAAACTATTCTCTTGAAATCCAAATCATGGGCTCCTACAAGTGTCCCCTTTAAATGAAATCTTATAGAAAGAATTTTTAAATGGGTAAGTTATTTATATTTTGACCAAAAGTACATTCATAAGGACTAGTGCTTTGCTTTGTAATATTCAGTCATGTAATAATTTCACTGTTTTAAGGAAAAAAGGCTATTTTCAAATTCTCTATGACAATGTTAAACTCTGCCTGAGCCTTGTGCTCCTGGAAAATAGCCACGGTTAAAGAAATACTGGCCCTCCCAACACACACACACACCCCCTCTTTGTGTTCCACAGACTTGCTTACTGCCAACAACTATCCACCCCATGTGACTTAGATGCCCCCTTTGTTTGCCTATGACAAGACCAGACACCAAAACCAAATCCGTAGCCACTGAGTTGATTCTGACTCATGGTGACCCCATGTGTTACAGAGTAGAACTGCTCCATAGTGTTTTTTTTTTTTTTTGCTGTAGCTTTTACAGAAGCAGATTGCCATGCCTTCCTTCCACGGACCTGCTGGGTAGGTTCAAACTGTCAACCTTTAGGTTAACAGTCAAGCCCAAACTGTACCACCCAGACCCTGGAAATTCCATTCTTTGCCTCATAAAAGATTAGCTGAACTGTATGCACCTACCCACTGATCAATCTGGACAAAATTACTGACTAAATTAAACTTTAAGTTTCTTTCCTTCCTCCAGACCCCAGAACTTTGACCCACCCTCAGCCTGAGCCAGCATACAGCCCCTCCTTAACAGTTCCTCTCAAGAATCAGGTGATAGCAAGAAAAGAAATTCGCTGATCAACTGTCCCATCACACTACCCACTCCCTCACACCTGGTTGCTTCTAGGTGTGTTTACTCCTCTCTCTAAAAGGCAAGCCCTTTTCTGCATAACCTGTGAGATGCTTGCAGCTCTCATGATCAGAGCATACTCCTGACTGCAACAACCTTCCTCCCTTATTGCAATAATCCTTGTGAATGAAGTCTCTCCTTACTTAAGTCTGGATTAGTTTTTATTTGACATTCACAAGTAAGTATTAATTCCTGGCTCACTTTTCCTTTGTCTCTAGGTTGATGCTTCCAAATATCAGTCAGTGTCTATCCAAGGGATGCAAATTTATTTTAATATTAATCTAAATAAAATCATTAGGACACAAGTCAGATTGTTTGGGGAAGAGGTTGGCTATAGCAGAGGGGACTGAAAAATGGCTGTCTTAGTTATCTGGTGCTGCTACAACATAAATACCACAGTGTCTTAGTTGTCCAGTGCTGCTATAACAGAAATACCACAAGTGGGTGGCTTTAACAAACAGAAATTTATTTTCTCACAGTTTAGCAGGCTAGAAGTCCAAATTCAGGGTGCTGGCTCTAGAGGAAGGCTTTCTCTCCGTCGGCTCTAGAGGAAGGTCCTTGTCTCTTCTGAGCTTTTGCTCCTGGGCTACCTTCATGTAGCTTGGCATCTCTCTTCCCCATCTCTGCTTGCTCACTTGCTTATTTAATCTCTTTTATGTCTCAAAAGAGTTTGACTTAAGACATACCCTTACACTAATACTATCTCCTTAACATAATAAAGAAAACACATTCCCAAATGGGATTATAACCACAGGTATAAACCCGTTGCCACTGAGTCGCTTCCAACTCATAGTGACCCTATAGGACAGAGTAGAACTGCCCCACAGTGTTTCCAAAGAGTGGCTGGTGGATTCGAACCACTGACCTTTTGGTTAGCAGTTGAGCTCTTAACCACTATGCCACCAGGGCTCCAGTTCGGGTTAGGATTTAAAACACGTATTTTTAGGGGGACACAATTCAACCCATAACACTTTGCAGTGTCAAAGCCATGTAATCTAATTGCCATTGTCTAAAATTTGTTACACCTCTTTCTTTGTAATCACCCTGACAACCAGTTTTAGAATCATGGGGAAAAAAGCAGTCTGATTGCTTCAACCCATGCCACATTTTTGATGAAAAAGTTAAAACCACGCAAAAAGAAAAAAAAGGAAGAAAATACACATATAAAAACATTGGGATAGACTTTAAATATTACAACATGAGGAACTCAGTGGACCCACTCCCCATTAAACAAAACTGGTGGAAACTAGTAAAAAAATACACACACACACACACACACACACGCACGCACACATGCACACACACGCACACACAGTGTCTGGAAAAATTCTAAACATATACAACAGATGAAGAAACATTTATTCAAAAAAATCTACTAAAACTTGGTAAAAACAGCAAAAGTGTTTTTGAGCCACAACCCACTCCCTACCCCCGCAGCCAGCTTGACAAATGTTCAACTCCAGGCAGGTGTAGCCAAGAAGACTGGACTCCCTCTCACCTCAGCTCCCAATCAAAGTTTACTGTATTGCACCAGGATAGGCAGGCCACAAGCACTTCTTATCACCTCCAATTTCCATTTAAACCCATTGCTGTCAAGTTGATTCCAACTCATAACGACCCTACAGGACAGAGCAGAACTACCCATAGGGTTTCCAAGGAGCGCCTGGTGGATTCAAACTATTGACCTTTTGGTTAGCAGCTGATCTCTTAACCACTGCGCCACCAGGGATCCAGCAGACAAGGCTAAATTCCTGGTGAATATGGCCAAGAGGTCAAGGGCTCCCTTCCTCCACCCAGTACCCATACATAAGATAGAGACTCTGCCCAGGTACAGCAGGTCTAGAATACTGGGGTCCCAGTTGTCCTTTCCCCAGCTCATTCCATAATGGGAGACAACATACCCCTAAATAACCAACAGGTGAAAGCAGAAATAAAAGGAAAACTAGAAAACATTTCTAGATGAATGAAAATGAAGACACATCATACCAAAACTTATGGAATGCAGTTAAAGCAGTGCTTAGAGGGAAATTTATAGCCATAAATGCCTACATTAAAAAAGAATCTATACAAGGAATATTACAAAATTGAGGAAAGAAACTGAAGATCTAAATAAACAAAGATATAATCCATGTTCATGGATAGAAAAACTCAATATTGTTTAAGATGTCAATTCTTCCCAACATGATCTATAGATTCAATGCAATCAAAATCAAATCTCAGTAATGATAAATTAGAAACTGAATATCAAAAACTGACTGTAAAGTCTATATAGAAAGGCAAAAGACCTAGATTAGCCAACACAATACTGTACTGGCAAAGAAACACAAAGTTGGAGGACTGACATGACCTCTTCAAGAGTTACTATAATGCAACAGTAATCAAGACAGCATTGGAAAAAAATAAATAGATAAATTTATGGAATATAATATGAGTCCAGAAATAGATCCACACAAATATAGCCAACTGATCCTTGACAAAGAAGAAAAAGGCAAAGCCTTTTTAACAAATGGTGCTGTAACAAGTGTACCTTCATACGACGAAAAAAAAAAGGAATCTAGACACAGACCTTACACCTTTCACAACAATTAAAACAGATTATAGACCTAAATGTAAGATGTAAAATTATAAAACTTCTAGAAGATAATACTGAAAACTATCTAGGTGATTTTGGATTTGGCAATGAGTTTTTAGCTATAACAAAAAAAGCACGATCCGTGAGAAACAACTGGTAAGTTAGACTTCATTAAAATTAAAAACTTCTCTAAGATGCTGTTGAGAGAATGAAAGACAAACTATAGATAAGGCGAAAAATATCTGAAAAACCCATATTTTATAAAGCACTTGTGTCCAAAACATACAGAGTACTCTTAAAACTCATCAAGAAAATCAACAACCCAATTACAAAATGGTTAAAGCTCTTAACGGATATCTAACCAAAGAAAATAGAGATGACAAATAAGCAGATGGAAAGATGCTAAACAGCATACATCAATACACCAAACTCACTGCTGCAGAGTCAATTCCGACTCATAGCAACCCTTCAGTACAGAGGGTTTCCAAGGAGTGGCTGATGGATTTGAACTGCTGACCTTTTGGTTAGCAGCCAAGAGTTCAGCCACTGAGCCGCTAGGGCTCCAATACGTCATTAGGGAATTACAAATTAAAACAATGAGATACCACTATACACCTACTGCTGTTAGGTGCCATAGACTGAATTCCAACTCATAGCGAGTATAACTGCCCCACAGGGTCTTCTTGGCTGTAATCTTTATGGAAACAGATTGTCAGGTCTTTCTCCTGTGGAGTCGCTGGGTGGGTTCTAAAATCAAAAATATCAACAATACCAAATGCTGGCAAGGATTTGGAACAAATAGGAATATAAAAGGATACAGCCACTTTAGAAGACAGTTTGCTAGTTTCTTATAAAGCTAACCACAGGTTTACCATTTCTTCCAGTAATCTCACTCCTAAGTGTTTACTCAGTAGAGTCCATTAAAAAACCTGCACATAAATGCTTATAGCAGCTTTATTCATAACTGCCCCAAATTGGAAGCAACCCAGATGTCCTTCTCTAGGTAAATGAATAAACAAACTATCATATAGCCATAAAATGAGGTATCATTCAGCAATAAAAAGAAATGAGTTATCCATGAAAAGACATGAAGGAACTTTAAATGCATATTGCTAAGTGAAAGAAGCCAGTCTGAAAAGGCTACATATAGTATGAGTCCAAAGATAAGACATTCTGGAAAAGGCAAAACTATAGTCAGTAAAAACATCAGTGGTCCTCAGGGGCTCTGTAAGGTGGAAGGATGAATAATGAGGTACAGGCAAGGTTTACGGCAGTGAAACTATTCTGTATTTATATATTGAATTATTTAAGACCTTTGTTAACAAGTACTTGCAATCTGTTGACTTTTAAAAAATCAAGTTGTAAACTTTTATTACAAATTAAAAATGAGGTTCTTAAAAATCTCAACTTGACCAGATATGAAACAATTTAAAAACCTTCAAAGGTGTATTGAGAATAACCCCGTTTTTTTAAAAAAAAAAAAACAACACATCTGTCATTACCAAAAGGAGACATCTTCAGGTAAGAATAATAAAAACCCCATGCTGCAGGTAGTTCTAGTTATCTGGTCAATGGGCAAAAAAACAAGCACTTAAGGTCTTCAGCCCCAATCTTCTGTTCATTTTTTATTGCTGGAACTTCATAGTCATTTCTCCTTGTTGGATGACTAAACTGGATGATGGCAGAGATGGTAAACGGGTATTTACTCAGCCCTGCCCTGCTCAGCCTCTGGAGTGGACAAATTCTCAGCTGGTGGATCGGCTGCTTTTGTCTCTTTGCCATCTTGTGGTTTAGGGTTTTCTGGTTGTCTGTGCTGGTAATTGAAGTTGCAATGGTACTGACATTGAAGTCGCTGCTGACCTTGGGACTCATTTCCTTGATTTTCCTTATCCTCTTCATCACTGTCCTCTCTAAGCTGTCTTTGTCGAGAAGGAACCCTGTGAAACTGTGGTCCATAAACCCGATACATATTCTGTCTCACTGGTCTACCCTGTCCTCCTGCACCCTGGTGGTCAGCACCCTCCATCACTTCTCCCAGCACAGGAGGGTTGGAATACCATGGTAGAGGCATACAGGGTCTCCACATGTAGTAAGGTGGGAACCATCGACTGTTTAACTCAAAATTTATCAAAGACCTAAATGTAAAAGCTAAAATTATTAAGCTCTTTGAAGAAAATACAGGATTAAACCTTTGTGACCTTAGATTTGGCAACGGTTTCTTAATGGTTTCATAACACCAAAAGCACAAGCAGCAACAACAACAAAAAAAGACACACTGCACTTTATCAAAATTAAAAACTTCTGTGCTTTAAAAAAACATCAAGAAAGTGATAAGACAATCAGAAGAATGGGAGAAAATGTTTGCAAATTATGTATCTGATAAGGGACTTGCATGCAGAATACATAAAGAATTCTGACATCTCAATAATAAAAAGACAAATACTCAGGTTAGAAATAGACAAAGGATCTGAATAGACATTTCTCTAAAGAGGACATACAAATGGCCAATACATACAAGAAAAGATGCTCAACATCATTAGTCTTCCAAAAAAAAAAAAGAAATCCATTGCTGTTGAGTCAATTCCAACTCATAGCAACCCTACAGGGCAGGGGACAACTGCTCCACAGAATTTCCAAAGAGCAGCTGTGGATTCGAACTGCCCATCTTTTGGTAAGCAGCTGTAGCTCGCCGTAGCTCTTAACCACTGCACCACCAGGGCTCTGTTCATTAGTCATCAGAGAAATGTAAATCAAAGCCATAATGAGAAACCATTTTACTCTCACTAGGAGAGTTATAATCAAAAGAACACGTAACACTACATGTTGGCAAGGATGTGGAAAAATCGGGACCTTCATCCACTGCTGACAGGAACATAAAATGCTGCACCTGTTTTAGAAAACACTCTGGCAATTCCTCTAAAGTTTAAACATAATGAGACCACTATTGTAAGAACTCGAGAAAAGGTTTACACACAGAAAAAAGCATTCTTTGATGGTTACGAGGGTGGAGAGGGAGAGGGAGAGAAAATCACCAACTAGATAGTAGACAAGTGTCGACTTCAGTGAAAGGAAGGGCAACACACAACATAGGGAACATCAGCACAACTGGATCAAAGCAAAAGCAAAGAAGTTTCCTAGACATATCCAAACACTTTGAGGGACTGAGTAGCTGGGGCTGGGACCTGGGGACCATACTCTCAGGGGACATCTAGGTCAATTGGCATAACATAGCTCATAAAGAAAATGTTCTACATCCCACTTTGGTGAGTAGTGTCTGGGGTCTTAAAAGCTTTCGAGCAGCTATCTAAGATGTATCTATTGGTCCCATCCCACCCAAAGCAAAGGAGAATGAAGAAAACCAAAGACATAAGGAAAATACTAGCCCAAAGGACTAAAGGACCACATGAACCAGAGACTCCACCAGCTGGAGACCAAAAGAACTAGATGGTGCCCAGCTACCAAAAACAAGTGCTCTGACAGGGATCACAATAGAGAGCTTTGGAGTGGGAGAAAAACGTTGAACAGAACTCAAATTCATGAAAAAAGACCAGATTTAATGGTCTGAGGGAGACTGGAGGAACCCCCGAAAGTATGGCTCCTGGACACTCTGCTAACCCAGAACTGAAACCATTCCCGAAGCTCACTTTTCAGACAAAGGTTAGACAGGCCTATAAAAAAATAACACGTGAGGAATGTGCTTCTTAGTTCAGCCAAATATATGAGACCAAATAGGCAACTCCTGTCCAAAAGCAAGATGAGAAGGCAGAAAGGGACAGGAACTGGACGAATGGACATAAGGAACCTGGGGTGGAAAGGGGGAGCATGCTGTCACATTGTGCAGATTGCAACAAATGTCACAAAACAATATGTGTATAAATTTTTGAATGAGAAATTAACTTGAGCTGTAAACTTTCACCTAAAGTACAATTAAAAAAAAAAAAAAAGTTTAAACATAAAGTTACCATTTGACCCAGCAACTCCACTTATAGGTATTTACCCAAAAGAAATGAAAACACACATCCACACAAAAATATGTACATGAATGGTCACGGCAGCATGATTCATAATATCCAGATTTAAAGTAGAAACAACCCAAATGTTCACCAGCTGATTAATAATAAATAAAATGTAGTGTATTCACATAATGGAATACTACTTGGCAATAAAAAGAAATGTATTGATATATGCTATAACACGGATGAAGTTTGAAAACACTGGCTAAGTCAAAGAAGCCAGTAACAAAGAACCACATATTGTATGATTCCATTTATATGAAATGTCCAGAATAGGAAAATCTATAGAGACAGGGCTAGAGAGGATGTGGGGATTGCAGGTAAGAGTCACAGGATTTCTTTCGAGGGTGATAAAAATGTTCTAAAATTAATTGTGGTGATGGTTGCACAACTCTGTAAATATACTAAAAGCCATCAAATTGTACACCTTAAATAGGTGAATTATAACATGTGAATTATATCTCAATAAATCTATTTTTAAAAATTAAGATAAGAGGTAAATTTGTCCTAACTTTTACTGTATAACAATAAAAATCTAAAATACTCAAATCACTTCAGAAATAAAAAAAAATTTCCAAAGTGTAATATACTCAAAATAAGGTTCTCCCGACATGGAAGGCACTTCCGGGAAGAAGCCCCAGGTATGCTGGCTGGGGCAGCACTGATGGGAGTTCAGCAGCAGCCTTACGAGCTAACTGCTCTGCAGAAGACATGATGACCTGGAATGTGTGTCAATAATATCAACAGACGCAATTACAGTTCATCTTTGCCACTGCTTCAACCCACTGGCAAAGATAAACCACAGTGATCATGGCAGTTAATAAGCCTAATATTCCTAAAAATAAAACATTTTTAAAGTACAAAGTTTAAAAAAAAATCTTTTTCCCCTCATTTATGTCCAGTGCTAGCTACTACAGTTCTCATGATGACACACGTTGAAATCATTCAGGTTTCCTTCGATCATACGCTTAAAACATCAGCTAACACAAATACCTTAAAATAAAATTCCACTCATAGACATCTTCTTTTATCTTGATACTTCGAAGCTATGATGTTTCATTTTGTCTTGAATGGAAAAAAAAATAGACAGTAATTTTGAGCAATCTGAAGTAAAATTAAGTGTCTTGATTATTTGTGGGTTTGAAAAGTTGCTTCGGGGTTAAATTATTCAGTCTTAAATTCTGAAATGTGGAAGATACTTGTGGAGATGATTCTTCCACCTGTTAGAATAACCAAATACAAAGTTAATGTTGTAAAAACATAGTCAGTCTACCCGCTGTACTTCTGGTTCTTTCTGACTGCTTCTGAAGAAGACATAATACATTTTCCCCCACCCCTTGGAAGACTTGAGCAGACCCAAACAATTGGCTGCCAGCTCCTTGCAGGATCAGGTCTACTTCTGCACACCCTGGCACAGCACCCAGCTCTGGGTCTAGCATGTAAAACAACTCTTTGCTGAGTGAGCACATGGGTTTAGCTTGTAAAGGTGTGGACAGGATCCACCTCATAATTTGGCAGCCTAATACAAAACGAAAATGCAAGCCCCTTGTTCAAAACTTAAGAATTTCAAGATGGTAACAACTGAGCATTAAACCAAGCATGGGGCCCTTCAAAACACATGGCCCTGTCGGACTGCACAGGTCTCGTGCCCATGAAGCCAGCGCTGTCTTTCCTGACTATTCCTGTGTCCTGGCCCCTACAACCTCCCATCTGCACTCTCCATTCCAGCCACAGTCCTATACTTGTAGTTGCTGATTATGACAACATCTCACACACTGTGCCCTCTGTCAGGAAAACTCTTCCAGGATGGGGAGGAGTGAACAGGGAAGATATGCAGAAAGAAGGTGCAGGATGACAGAGGTTTCTTCTGGCACACCACCTTCTATCAATTGATGGAGGTTGCCTAGAGTGTCAGCCTCAACCACAATGAGGAAAAGCGCTATCATCAGATGAGCAAACGAGAGGGGAAATTTGACATGCAAGAGAGAACAGCTATGTTTTTAAGTGCTACAGTATAATATAACACTGATAAAAATATATGGTCATTTAAAAGCACACTGAAGTTAGCAGTATTTAAGGACAATGAAAGCACATGCTAACATCAGTCCTACCATAAGAACTTTGTTTGGACTTTCATCAACATTCACCCCACAGGTTCTTTTGGACCCTTGTGTTCTTGATGGGCTCTCATCTGTATCCACTTCATCAGATGAAGGTAACTGCCAATTGTCAGCAAAAGTGAACGTCCAGCCATTAGGCGTAGAGGCTCTGCTTTTGGTGACGTCGTCTGTACCAGAGTCAGTCCCAGCTGTAGGGAGTGGGGATGCTGATGGCTGTGTGCAAGCTTCTACACCTTCTCCAGAGCTTTTTGATGGGGATGGAAACTCTGCTGGAGGTGCACAGCTCATGGAAAGCCTGTTTTGCAAAAAATGTTTCAAACGTGTTTTTCTGGGAATGCTGTGTCTCTTAATTGCACTGCGGAGCTGAGATTCTTCTGCAATTACATACACTCTAGAGCGGCCCCTGGTTACTGCGGTGTAAACGTGCTGCCAGTGCTGGCGGCCTGCCTTTCCCACGACGTACACAACTGTTTGCTCCTCAGAGCCCTGGGAGAGAGTAATACATTATGAAGACTTCACACTGTTTAAGAGGTTCACTGCTTCAGACAGTTGAAAAGATGGAAAAGAGACACTCCTCAAAAAGCTCACTATTCCTTCTACCTGGCCAGAGTATTCATATAAATCCATCTTACGGACTCCATTTTATTCATTATCCAAGAACTTATACTTATGCTACTGAGTTTAGGTCTCATATAGGTCCACAACTGGCTCGTAGAAACTTTAAAGATGGCACACAGCGCTAAGAAATTATTACACAGGCTTTGTGTGTAAATGTGTTATCCCACTGTTGTGTATAATGATAAGAAATGGATACCGTAAACATCTAATAATAGAGAATAGGTAAGTAAACTTATACACACACATATCTATATTATTTTGCAAGTATCAAAAATGCCTTAAAACATAACTAAATTTTAAAAACTAGATACAAAAATATTTCTAAAGAATGGTCATAACTATGTAACACAAAATAAAGCTAGTCTGATCCAAAAAAGTACATAAAAATGATCATAACTATGTAACACAAAACAAAATTAATCCCCCAAAAGGAAGGAAATTGTACCAAAATTTTAACAAAACTATCTTTAGGTGGTAGGCAAGAGAAGCACCAGCGTCAGGCAATCTAACAACCACCAAAAAAAAAAAAAAAAAAAACCTTAGTAATAAAGATAATCATATTTTACACAATTTTTTAAAAATCAGAATTACTGCAAAAAAAATTATGAAGAGCAAAATATCAAAATTTTAAATAAAGACAAAATCAGGAACAATGCCCTGCTGAGCCACATTGGAGACTCAAGTATAAGGAAAATTTAGTGATAACTGATCTTGACCCTTCCTGGTCCTGGTGGTAAGGGAAGGCCTGAAGAATGAGTATTACCTTGATCATCTATTTAAAATTACAATCTGCATCCTTAGATCCTAGAAATAAAAAGGGCTCTGAAGCACATACAGCAAAAAATTAATGTCGGTATTATTTTTGTGCATTTTATTTCCTAATTAAAAAAAAAAAAGGCAACAACAATTAAAAACAGTGCAATGTGCTCTACGTCAAGCTATTTAAATAACTTTATTAAAGTCCACTCTTACCTGGAATGTGTGAATAGTTCTTGCCCATGCATGTTTTATGCGACAACACTGTATTAGTTTTCCAAAATCCACAGTTACTTCCAAGCCAGCAAAATTATTAATGGTCAAAGATCTTCTCTTCCCAAAAGTTATATCAGTTATATCCTGTCAGCAAAACAAAGCAGAACTATTTTCTATATCTTTAAATATGCACACAGTAAAGACACTTTATCTTCAGGTTGAACACAAAATGCAATCTCCTTATAAGTATATTCATTACAATGGTTAAGAATTTCAAAAGACAACAAAATCTGTACTTGAGCACAAACTGTGAATATATCTGCACCCAAATACTTCAATAAACACAAATAAAAGTTTTAGTCCTTGAAAGTTAGGCTTAATTTCAACTCTCTGAAGGACAGTCTGTATTTTCTTTATTTTGAAGTCTGTGTATTTCATTTTTTGTACTGACCGCCTAAGTCTCTATATACTTTTTGCAGAGAGATTACTTTTCTTTACTTATAGCTTTCAAGGCAGATCATGAGTTTCGGAGTGGGTCTACACAATGCGAATGAATACAAGATCATACGCTTCTTTAGTTTTTATACTTAAGCAGCAACCAAGGAGATGATGAGTTACAAAATACAGTGTCTCATCTGTGCCTTACTTTTTGTTACTAAAGCACTTCAAGTTTATTAACAGTATGTTTCTTCACAAACTCTTCCAGAAAATATAAGAGGAAGGAATTCTTTTTAATTCATTTTATGAGGCCAGCATTACTTTCATATCAAAACCAGATATACCAATATCCCTCATGAACATAGGTGCAAAAATCCTTAACAAAATATTACAGAACAAGAATGTCAACTGTGATACTAGTTTCTGAATCAATCCTAGGACAATAAAAAATAAATATACCTCTAATAGGTTAAAAACAAAAGTAATATTTTCTGTTATCACTTACTCCTGTTATAAAAAATATTTCTCCATTGCATAGTCGAATATCACTTTCAAAGTTACGCTTATTTTTATTTTTAGCAAAATCACGAGGAGTAACATCAAGGTCTTCACCACTGGCCTGTAGTTCATTATTCTGCAGACTTTCAGAAGTATTTTCAGGGAGTAAATCGGAGAGATATGCATTCCTCGTACAACAAATTTTATCACCAACTCCAAATACAAGTCTATTATGATGGTCTCTGGGTGAGGCAACGAAGATACGGCATCAAAGTTGGGAAAATCTCAATCTCATTTTGTTTAAACATTAGTTCCCACTCAGACTGATCCTATTCTCAAAATAATTTCCACATTTTCTCTACTTTGCCTTCATTCTCCAAAGGTCAACAAGAAATCAAGTGCCCACAGTTGTCATCTGATTCTTTAAACATACTCCCTGCGGCACCTCAAACTCAATGACGTTTCCCAAGTGTTATGGATTGAATTGTTTCCTCCAAAAATACGTGTTTTAACTCCTAACCTGTATGTCTGTAGCTATAATCCCATTTGGGAATGAGTATTCTGTTATGTTAATGAGGCAGGATTAGTACAGGGTGTGTCTCAAGTTAATCTCTTACAAGAAATAAAGATTAGATTCAGCAAGCAGAGATGGGGGAAGAAAGATGCCAAGCCACATAAAGATCGCCCTGGAGCAGAAGCTCAGAAGAGACAAGGACCTTCCTCCAGAGCTGACAGAGAGCGAAAGCCTTCCCCTAGAGCCAGCACCCTGAATTTGGACTTCTAGCCTCCTAAATTGTGAGAAAATAAATTTCTGTTTGTTAAAGCCATCCACTTGTGGCATTTCTGTTACAGCAGCACTAGATAACTAAGATACCAACTAAACTTTGCAACTGAGAAATCTTGGCATAACTGCTGAAAAACACTGTAAGAGAGAGTAGAACTAACCCCATAGGGTTTCCAAGGAGCGGCTGGTGCATTCGAACTGCTGACCTTTTAGTTAACAGCCGAGCTCTTAACCACTGTGCCACCAGGGCTCCTATATTTTAACAGTTACCAAAAATCTTAATGATTTTACCTTTTAAATTCATCTTCTGCTCTCCAATCTCTTCTATCACTACCCTATTTCAAGTACTCATTTTCTCTTATTCTGACTGTTGTAATCTTTTTCCTATTCTTTCTCCGCTCTAATACAACTGCCACACAATTGGAGAAAGAATTTTCCAGAAAGATCTGAACATGTCATTCCTATGCACAGAACCATCAATCAGACAAGTCCAACATCTTCAGCAGGATATATCCAGTTTGGCTGAGCCTAGCCTTTCTCCTTTGTGCCCTCCCTTGGCCGGGAAAATTTTACACTACAGCCAAACTGGTTTTTTTGGCCCTTTTTAAAAAAATGCTCTTTAAAAAAAAAATTCACATATCTTTGTGAGTTGCTCGTGCTGCTTGCTTCACCTGAAATGCTCTCCTTCACTCAGAGGGCTTTTATCCATCCTTCAGGACCAAGCTCCATTGTTACATCCTTGTAAAATCTTTCTGGACATCCCACACTCAGTAGAATGAATCACTCCTTCATCCTTGTTCCCATAGCACTCATACATATTTCTATTATAACATTTATGACACTACATCAGAATAATAGCAAGTGTTGACTAAATGTTGGCAACATGCCAGTTACTATGATAAGTGCATTATGTAGATTACTTCATTTCATCCTTACTACAAGTCTGTGAGGGGAAATTCTGGATAAATATTCTCTTTTACATCTGCTTAGAAAGGTGAAACTACCTGCCGAAGATCACAGTTACTGGGACTTAGACTGTATGGGCTAAAACCCCATGCTTTTTAACCCATGTGTTATGTATGCTGCTTGACACAGTTTTGTGTCTTCTCTCAGGGAGCTCCTCTTGTATTTTGCACATCTTTGGGTCCTCTGCACTTAGTAATAAGTAGGTATTGTTAAATGCAAGGGAAATGAATAACTTTGCTGTGTATGAACAGTGGCTACTCGCACTCATATTTCTCTGATGGATGCTCACAAAGGTGCTAGCATCCTGCTGCTAAGGTTCTAGAAAGCACTATATACATATTACAATTTTAAAAACTCTACTGAACCGCCCAAGCTCATCTTGGATAAGCTAGAGCTTGTCATCTTGGAAACCACAAAGAAGATTTTACTCCTTTATTTTCTTGCTACACTGACAACCAAATAGTCAATTTTTTTTCTATCGATCTATATTATATTTCAGTGATGAGATACTTAAACTTCATACATGAGAAAAAAAAAAGTTTTAAATATGTGGCTACAGCTGACAAATTTCAAAGAAAACAAAAGAAACCAACAAAAAACAACAGCAAAGCAAGGAAGGACTGTCCTCAAAGTTCTCGTTCTTTACTCACTTGTTTAAGCGGCCTGTGTAGTGCTTGGAACAGCAGTGATTGATTAGATCACAGTCTTGCCTGAAACATATGAAAATACCACTTTAGTGGTATCTGCTATGTGCTTCTTTATGTTACCAACAATTATGATGCACAGGATTCTATAAAAAGTTTCCAGGACCTTCTCCAAGAAAAAGCACTCTGCAATTTTTAAAATAAACTTTTGTTGCAGTCAGATTTCCAGTGAGTTTCCAAACAAGTATGTGGTAGAAAGTCCTCTTTAGAAACTGCTCTCTGCCACATGTAACAAAAAAAATTCCCCGAAATAAAGGAGAATTAACATTGATGAACTATGACAGTCTCACATCCAATTAGAATCTATATTAACAAGTTACAAGATTTAAAAGCTGATTAAAAACTTTAAATTACTGTAAATGCTTTACCTTCTAAATGCAATAAATTGTGATGTTTTTTCATCTTTTAGGTCCTCTTCTTTGAGTAAAGTTCCAACCACAGAATATAAATCTGATAATTCAAGACAAAATAGTTACGACAGAAAGTCACCAAATTACAACAGTTTTTGTATGAAAAGCCTAATTCAACAATAGGGAAGAGGATAAAGAGAGGGGGTCCAGATGTCCCACTGTCAACAGAGAGGTCAGTCCCTGGTCAGGTCAGCTCCCAATCTGTTTACACTCACTTCATATTCACTGATGGCCCAACAATCTCCTTCCTTCCTCCAGAACCCCCAGATCTCCCATGCATGAGTAAGCAATGAAAAGGTTAACTTAGCATAGCAGGGGCATCCTTTCCAATGGTGCCCACGCCCTTGCAGTTAAACAGTTTAACTACCACCAGTTGCTATCAAGTCGCCTCTGACTCATGGAAATCCCATGTGTATCAGGTAACTATGCTCCACAGGGTTTCAATGGCTGATTTTGCAGAAGTAGATTGCCAGGCCTTTCTTCCAAGGCACTTCTGGGTGGACTCGAACCTCCAATGTTTGGGTTCGCAACTGAGCACACTAGCATTTGCACCACCCACGAACTCCAAACAGTTTAATTATCACCACTGATTACATCCATGGCGTAGTGGTTAAGAGCTATGGCTGCTAACCAAAAGGTCAGCAGGTTGAATCCACCAGCAGCTCCTTGGAAACCCTACAGGGCACTTCTACTTTGTCCTATAGGGTTGCTATGAGTCGGAATCGACTTGATGGCAATGGGTTTGGTTTTGGTCATTAATGTAAAGAGTGAGTGCTAGAAATGAAACCATAAAAATATTTTACGTAGATCTAAATGAAGTGACAAGGAAGGAGAGTTACTTAACCGTCTAAGTCTCTTTTTTTAATCTGTAATAAACCAGGTGTCGTCGAGTTGCCTCCAACTCATTGCGTCCCCATGTGTGTCAGAGTACAACTGTGCTCCACAGGGTTTTCAATGGCTAATTTTTCGGAAGTAAATCGCCAGGCCTTTCTTCCAAAGCACCTCTAGGTGGACTCAAACGGCTAACCTTTGGGTTAGCAGCTGAGAGCATTACCCTTTGTACCACCTAGGGACTCCTCAACTGTAATAGTACCTACTATTAACTAGGCTGTTATGAGAAAACATGTTAGCTATTAATTATTCATGATATACTATACTAAAAAGTCATAAAACAGTATGCAGACTATAATCCAGTTTATATAAAACTATTAAATAAATAATATGTATGTATATATATATATTAAGGTTTAACAAGATAAACACCAAGCAAGCACTTCCTATGTACATGATCTTTATGGGGTTGTCTTTGGAGAAGAGGGGAGGGGAAGATTCTGGGAGAATATTAATTTTTACTTTAAATACTTTTGTATTGTTTGACTTTTTTTTTAATGAGTATAAATTATTTCTAAAATCAAAGAAATACAAAAAGCCATGTTATGGAACATTATGTGTATTACAGGATCCCATTTATTTAAAAAATAATAATACTTTAACCTATGACTAAACATTAACCAAAGGGAAGTGAGATTGGTGACACACACAAAGTAGGGAAAGACTTAACAGACAAAGTCATATATGACTTACATTCACATACAGAGTTGAATGTAGTCAGTGGGAAGGATGTACCCTTGAGAACTGTGGCAACAACACTAAATCCTCAATAATAATCATTTAAAAAAAAAAAAAAATCAAACCCACTGCGATCGAGTCAATTCTGACACGCAGCAAGCCTATAGGACAGAGCAGAACTGCCCCTAAGGGTTTCCAAGGCTGTAATCTTTATGGAAGCAGACTGACACATCTTTCTCCCATGGAACAGCTGGTGGGTTCGAACCACTGACCTTTCGGTTAGCAGCCGAGTGCTTAACCACTGCGCCACCAGGGCTCCTCAATCTCTAATTTTGGGTAAACTGTTGCACTATACAAAAAGTTTGCTGAATGAATATATAATACAAATAAGGATAAACAGAGGTTTAATCTATTTAAATAAATTTATTTCTAATAGGCAATTTAAAAACATCAATTATCCACAAAAAAACTAACATCTATATACTGCCTCATTACAAGTCCCATTTTACAAGTGGTTAAGTGACGTGACA
This sequence comes from Trichechus manatus latirostris, assembly GCF_000243295.1. NCBI lineage: Eukaryota > Metazoa > Chordata > Mammalia > Sirenia > Trichechidae > Trichechus > Trichechus manatus. Next base: position 6,382,702 of record NW_004444022.1, read on the forward strand.
CAGGTCATATACAAAAGGGAGAAGATTCCCTACCCCATGCTCTTTCTAGACTCTGTCATCCTGTCATCTTAGACCTATATAAATAGAAGCAACGCTTGTCTATTCTGTAAAACACAGCTACAGTAAAACCTGCAAAAGCTGGAAGCTATATAAGGCAGAAACCTATCACAAAAGGAAACCTCAAGTATCTTCCACTAAAACGAGTGATAGAAAAGTGGTAAGACTGCACCTTGTCAAAGGCGGGAAACTTGAGAGACCCAGAAAAACAAGGCAACGCTTTGATAGCCATGGCTTCTCTTTCATTGATACACTCAAAATAACAAATGTATTTGCTTTTCGAATTGCTATTTAAATAAAAAAAAACTTTATTAGTTCAGACATGCTTTCTCCTAAATGAACTTAGATTAGTGGAAACCAAACCAAACCAAACCCGTTGCCGTGGGGTTGATTCCAACTCATAGCAACCCTACAGGGCAGAGCAGAACTGCTCCATATGGTTTCCAAGGAGCAGCTGGTGGATTCGAACTGCCAACCTTCCGGTCAGCAGCTATAGCACTTAACCACTATGCCACCAGGGTTTCCTGGATTAGTAGAGTGTTGCTTTATTTTGAAAATGAAATCACCTACATCTATTTATTCACTCAACAAACATTTAATAAGCCATACTTATTTATAAAATTCTAGGGTGATCTGATTTTGATGATTCATAAATTAGTTTATTTATTTTCAGTGCCTTATTTTTTATTAGCAGTATTTATCTTTACTGTAAAATAAAATTGTAACGGGTGATTTAATAACTATGTTACAAAACTGAGATACTTAACCTTCTGTATCATAAGAGTTTACACTTACGAGGGTGATGATTACTTTTAGATAACTGAGAACCAGTATCATCTTCTGGAAGTCGGACAAAAATAAATGTCTTATCTTGAATTGAGATGGGGAGTGTTAGATTATCAGAAATATTCAGCTCTGCATCAAATTTTGGAAACTGGCGTCTTGCGATTCTTGAATAAAGATAAAAAATACACCAGGAATATTACCATCCAAAACTGTGTCTTCATATATGATCAGAGCAAATGTCATCACAGTAATTAATATCTGTTAATAGATAATAAATAAGGAGAAAAGGCCACCTGGATACGCATTATAAATAGTAAATGAGTTTTATAATAAGAATTAGCAGGACCATATGTTATGGCACTACACTTAGCAATCAGTCCCCTTCCCCTAACAAATTAAAAGTTAGAAAAAGCATCAGAAAAAATCATCTTCAAAACTCACCGGGTTGTACAACAGGAAGAAAAAAAAATAGTTGTTGTGAAGTCGATTCTGACTCACAGTGATCCCATGCATGTGAGAGCAGAACTGTGCTCTAAAATCAACTTCAGTGACTGATTTTGTGGAAGCAGATTGCCAGGCCTTTCTTCCAAGGTGACTCTGAGTGGACTCAAATCTCTAACCTTTCAGTTTAGCAGCCAAGCACATTAACGATTTGCACAACACAAAGAGTGAACTGTAATGTAAACTATGGACTTTAGTTATTAATAATGTGTCAATACTGGCTTCACCAGCTGTAACAAATGTGCCACAGGAATGCAAGACACTAGTAATAGGAGAAACGGAGGAGGGAGGCATATGGGAAGTCTATAGTTTTTTAACAATTTTTTGGTAAACCTGAAACTGTTCTAAAAAATAAAGTCTATTAAAAAAAAATTACCAGAAAATTTACCGAGCACCATTCTGATAACTTGGCCTACTTATCTCCAGACCTCAAAAACCCATAAAAGGTAGGTACTATCCTCATTTCACAGGTGAGGAATATGAGGCTCAGTTAAGCTTACTGGGTTGCCCAAGGCCACAAAAGTAGAAAGCAGGGAAACTGGGAGGCAAATATAGGCCCATTTGGCTCCATATCCCTTTCTACTTGAATTAATTTGGACTCTGGGACCTTTTCGGTGTGTTTACACCATACCCTTTATTTTCGCCTTTCTTCTGCATGTATCATAGGTATGGCTCCATTTCCCCGAAACGAACCAAGAATCCACATCTTCTCTTTGCTGCTATTCCCTCCACATCCTTCTCTTGTTCTTGTATTTTCTAAGTCTTACAAGTCATATCAGAAAATAGAGTAAGGTACAGGCACCTTGTCTTAACAGAGCCTTTCCTTGGATACTTGGAAGAATGGCTCCCTGAACAGACCTAACAACAGCCTGGCTATCAAAAGTGGCAGTAAACTACTGTGCCATCTTTGCCCCTTCCTAAAAGAAGATGGAAAGAGAGGAAAGGATAAGGAAAAAGGTGGTCTGGTGCCTGCTGGAAATGTCTCAGATTTAATTTGGGGGTCCTGAGAATCATCACAGATCTGCTGTTTTGGTTCTGACCCAGAAAATACATCATACTTCTATTTCTATATGCTTTTCCCTGGTATATCACAGAGATCCTTCACAGTCAATAAATATTTGGTGATGCTGATTAAGGAGAAATATTGAAAGGAGCACAGCTCAGCCCAAATGACACTGAAAGGATTACTAAAAGGAATTCCTGAGTCTCAGATAAAACTGGGTTCTAAGAAATCTAACGTGCTCTAGATTCTTCCAAGTTTTCTGGACTTTAAAATGACCCGATTATCTACCAACAGCCCAAAAACGAACTGGCCTTTAGGTAGGAGCAGAAGGGTAACAGGAAAAGAACATTATATATCCGACTCCATTATTTTTCTTAATGACTTAAAAAGAGCCCATATGATCTACTCTGTGCCTTTCAATTAGTTCTCTACACCCTTTATTCCGTCCACAGTACCCAGGGGCACAGACAAAGTAGGTTTTGAATGTTCTAGCTTCTGCTGACATCCAATCAACGAGATGTTCAAGCACCTAGATATATATATCTACATATATATCTATATCTTTCTCTCTCTATATATATAGTAAAGGGAGTCAAAAACAAAGATAAATTTCAGTCCCATGCATAGAACAGTCTCTTCGTATTCTGAGGTCCCACTACATCTACAGGTTTTAATATTAAAAGAAATGTCATAAAATAGTAATAACTGTGATTTTCTGATATACAGATTATGGAGAAACCAAATTTCTAAGCCCACAGAGGATCACTCCAAAGGCTTATGCAAAGACTAAGGGAAGAGAAGGAGTCTGTTCTACTTTAACAGGAGTAATAAGCCATGATGAATATCATGAGGATTCATCAAGGAGTGAAATAAACCTGTTGCGATCGAGTTGATTCCATTTCATAGCAACCCTATAGGACAGAGTAGAACTGCCCCCTAAGGTTTCCAAGCAGCACCTGGTGGATTCGAACCGCCGACCTTTTGGTTAGCAGCTGTAGCTCTTAACCACTACGCCACCAGGGTTTCCAGGAGTGAAACAGCACATTTAACTTTTTGCTTTGGGCTCTTTCCCCTAGAAATTAGAGAAAATTTCTTCCCAATTTTCCCTTGAATTCGAGAGAACTAATTTCCAAGTAAGGAGTCCTGGTGGAGCAGTGGTTAAAGCACTCAGTTGCTAACTAAAACGTCAGTGGTTTGAATCCACCAGCTGCTTCACAGAAGAAAGATGTAGCTGTCTGCTTCCATAAAGATGTACAGCCTTGGAAGCTCTATGGGGCAGTTCTACTCTGTCCTATAGGGACGCTAGGAGTTGGAATCGACTCGATGACAAAGGGTTTGGGTTTTTTTTTTTTTGGTTATTTACCAAGGCTTTGCTCCCCTTGACCTTATTTTAGTCTCTAAACTTGATACAACTTTATTATATTTGAATTTTTTTTTTTAATTAAGGTGAAATTCACATAACATAAAACCAACCACTTTAAAGTAAACAATTCTGTGGCATTCAGAGCATTCACAATGTTGTAAGTGGAATCACCACTTCTACCTAATCTAGGTCCACAACATTTTCATCACTCCAGAAGGAAAGCCTGTACCAATTAAGCTGTTGCTCCTCATATCCCTCCCCATATATATAGACATATCTTTTAAATCAGAAAAAAATCCATCCTTATATTTCTATAATTATTTATGCTAGACTAGTAATGAAAAAACATTAACTGCTTTTCTAAATGTTAGGTGAAAGTTATATACCTGAAGGATAGAATAGTTTTGCTAAAAGTTTATAGTAAATGTATTGCACTGAATTGCTCTAATTAAAAAGCTTACACACATACATATGTTTTACCCTTTATTTCTAATACAACCGAGAGAAAATACAGAATCTTAGTTACGTCATACCTTGTGGCATTGTCCACAATTAGCTGAGATTCTGCTCTATGGTTTGTCTTTAGCTCAACAGCACAATTTCTTGATTTAAGAGTCTCAAAAAGATCTTTCAGCAAGTTGCCAGGCTCAATGCTGGGTAATTGTCTAATATCACCTAAAAGAGGGGGGTAAAACAGTTACAGTAAGTTTTAGGAACTGGGATCCTGAAATTCAGAAATTATTTTTCTCTCTCCCACAGATACATGTTACAATTATAATGACTTACTCTAACAGAGAAAAATAGCCAGAAAATTTTTCATTTACATTTACTTAAGAATATAAGAACTTAAAAATATTTAACAAAAATAATATTCAAACTAAACAGCGTTTAAGATATGAAAAACAGTGAAACACAATAAGGTACAAAATCTAAATCAAACTTCTTACATACTATAACAGATGAACTGTGTAGGGGCATATCTTTTAGTCATCATTTTAAAAAACAGGCCTTAGATATACAGTATTTAGTCACTTGTTCACTCTTGCTCAATATTTTACTCAACATGGAAGAATCTATGGCCTCAGACACATAACATATAAAATAAACAAACCAAATGCATTAGATAATGAATAAATTTCAGTAACATAATTATGTTTTTCTCTATTAAAAATCTTTTGTTTAAAAAAAAACAAACAAAAAAATCCTAAAGATAAGAAAAATATTTACCTGGTGGCAATGAGGAGAATGCTTAAAGCCATTAATAGAACCAACTGCTTGTAAAATATCCTCAAATACATAAAATATTGTTTACATACAATTTGATTCTCAAAATGTTATTTCTTCTCCATTAAATCATACAGCCTACACAGATCACTACTACCCAAAAGAATCTCATCAGAATTGGAAGAGATTTAAGAGACTGATGAGGTCTAATTTGAGTTATTAGCTTAGAATAATAAAATTACTTTTAAATGGTCTGTAATTCAGACTTCTTACAACTTCCAAATGATCTGCATCCTGATTTTCTCTGACTCTGAGACATTTTTATTGTTTTAATAGCCCTCTTTTAGGTGATTAACAGTAACCCCTTACATTCACATCCTAGCCTGGCCAAAATAAAGAACCACCCAAGCTCATTAGAAGAGTGGTCGGAACTAACTCAGCGTAGCTTTGAGAAATGGCTTCCTGCCTTTAAAATGCTGTAAACAGCCTACTAACCACAATGCTTTGAACTAAACATCGGAATTCCAATGATATTTTAACTTACCAAGGACAATAAGCTTAGAAAGTTTGGAGTGCTCACACAATAAATTTAAAACTGATTTGAAGATTCTTACAGATACCAAACTCCCTTCATCCACAACCAGAACTCTAATTGATGAAAATTTCCATGGCTTGTCCTTCATCATCTTATTTTTCTCCCATAAGTAGAAGCTGTAATTGACCTACAAGCGAAGTATAGGATTTCTAAATTCAGGTTTAAAAAATCTGTACAAAAAATTCTAACAGCATGTTTTTTAAAACAAAAATCTTAAATGGGGGGAGGGGAGAGAAACATAGGGAAAAGACTAAAGAAACAGAACACAAAGTTACAGTGATGCATATGCAAAAAGGATAGATCGAATAATTTTTTAATCAAATAGTTAAAGAAAACTGCTTGCTAATGAGTACTTTGTTGTTGTTTGCCATCGAGTCGATTCCAACTCATAGCCACCCTATAGGACAGAGTAGAACTGCCCCATAGGTTTTCAAGGCTGTAATCTTTACGGACGCGGACTGCCACATCTTTCTACTGCGGAGCAGCTGGTGGGTTTGAATCGCAGGCCTTTTGGTTTGCAGCTGAGTGCTTAACCACTGCGCCACCAGGGCTCCTTCAATGAATACTTAGCATGTTTAATTTCACAAACTTCACATACAGTGCTAATCTACTGCTCTCATCACTCTTGACCAGAGAAAGCCGCCTTTTCTTTTCCAAATAAACCTTGGTCTTTTGAGATATTCCCAATCACTTAAGCTCTCTTCCTCTACCAATCCAATGATTCCATTCTGGAGATAAAGGGCTGCCTTCCCAACCTAACTAAGAAAACACTATATTCTCTTCCTAGTATTCTAAACTTCTTAAAATTTCCCCAAAACCACTAACACCAACAATAATAAAACATACAACAAAACTATTTATTCCAGAGGTAATATCACTATTTTAAAAATACAGATGAGGAAGAAAAGCTATTTATAAAATTATAACCAGAGAACATTTTAGCGTATATCATTCCAGAAATGTTTCTATGTTGTAAGTGTGGATATATACGTATAAACAAATGATAACATATCATCTTTATTTATTTTGCCGAAACTAGATTCAACATGTCTGTAAGTAAAACCTTCAGATTTCCCACCCAAATGCATCGGTTCCCTTCAACAAAACCCCCCATTCTCTGTGACCTTGTCTCACAATACAGCAGTTTGGAACCCCTTTTGATTGTTGTCTTTCATTTTATATATTCAATTAGTTATCTTACAAGTGCCTGATTGACACTTTCCACTGAATTTCTACTGCTACCAACTCAATACAGGCCCTTCTATGAGGACCTAAATCATCCCAACAGCCTTACAGCCAGGTTCTCTTAACACACTAGCCCAAGATAGGACAGCCAGGTAAGATACAAGACACTCAGTTCAATTTGAATTTGCAGATAAACAACAAATAATTTTTAGTATAAGTATATCCCATGTAATATTTGGGACACACACTAAAAAACTATTTTGATTTTTTTTATTTGCTACTAGCAAACTTAAGGAGCCCTGGTGACTCAATGGCTAAGCACTAGGCTGCTAACCAAAAAGTCAGTGGTTAGAACCTACCAGCCTCTCTGTGGGAGAAAAAAACCTGGCAATCTGCTATAGAGATTACAGCCTAGGAAACCCTAAGGGGCAGTTCCACTTAGGCACATCGGGTCACTAAGAGTTGGAATCAACTCAATGGCACATAACAACAATGGCAAACCTAGCCCAAGAATGATAAATAAGTTGCATTAGTGCCACGCCAGTCCTTTTCATGTGCCCTAGCACTCTCTCCTGAGCCTAAATGTGGCTTAAGAAATGTTCTCCCAGCATCCCAAGCAAATATAAAGATATTACCAATTGGTCAGAGTATGCATGTGAGGTGAAACATAGTATTGATCTCTGTCTGGTCTCTTCTAATCAATCCTGCAGACTAATCAGGCATGAAGTCATAGTGCAAAAATCATGAACTGATCAGAAGACTGTCACCAATGAGCTATATGGACAAGTCACTGAGCTTCTCTAGGCCCCCATTCACTCATCTAACAAATAAAAGTAATGGCCAAGATGATTTCTGAGGTGGCTCCTCGTTCTGATTCTATGTTAATCTTCTTTAAAATTGCTTTCTTCATTTCAGTTTCCGCCTCAGAAACCTAAACTGCTCCTTTGTAAATCAAGTTTCAACTTCTTTGTTAGGAGTTCAACATCTATAATAAAATACGGAAATTATGGTACCATGGAAAAAGTAACAAGCCGAGGTCAGAAATCTGAATTAGTGTTTGTCTTAGTTATCTAGTGCTGCTATAACAGAAATACCACAAGTGGATGGCTTCAACAAGCAGAACTTTATTCTCTCACAGTTTAGGAGGCCAGAAGTCCAAATTCAGAGTGCTAGCTGTAGGGGAAGGCTTTTTCTCTCTGTTGGCTCTGGAGGAAGGTCCTTGTCATCAATCTTCCCCTAGTCTAGGAGCTTCTCAGCACAGGGACCCCAAGTCGGAAGATGCACTCCGCTCCTGGTTCTTCTTGCTTAGTGGTAATGAGGTCCCTCTCCTCTCTGCTCACTTCTGTCTTTTATATCTCAAAAGAGATTGACTCAAGATACAACCTAATCCAGTAGATTGTGTCCTGTCTCATTAACATAGCTGCATCTAATCCTGCCTCATCAACATCATAGAGGTTAGGATTTACAACACATAGGTAATCATATCAGATCACAAAATGGAGGACAACCACACAAAATTAGGAATCATGGCCTAGCCAAGTCGACACACATTTTTGGGGGACACAATTCAATCTCTTAATAGCATCCTAGTTCCTTACTTGAGATTTTGGACAAAAAGTTTAACACCCCAAAATTCAGCCAGCTCTTCTATAAAAATGGAGATAAAATCACTTACCACTTCACAGGATTGTCAAGAGTTTAATGAGATAATGTCAAAATACTTTACAAACTTTAAAGCTCAAATTCCCCAAGCAAAGTTTAATTTCCATTATTCTGCAATACACAGCCTTCACTCCATCGATGGAGCCACCTCCAAACCCTTTATATGTCCTGTGATCATTCTACTCAAAGCCTCTGGAAAGGCCTGTCCCCTAAACAAAATGTTCTCCTCCTCACCTGAGCCTACTGTCCTCTAAAGTCCAATTCAATTATTACATCCTTCATAAATCTTCCAACTACCAAGTTTCTTTATCTATAGAATGGCAGGTCAGGGCTAGAAGAACGTCTTCAACTCTTTACAAGTCTAAAATTCCACAACTCTGAATTATGGCCAAACTATTTTTACAAGCATAGTATTCACTTGAAATTTCTGTTAAGTGTCTACTATCTACAAGGCACTGTTCTAAGGGGGAGAACATGAAAAATTAAACCAGATGAACAAAGTCCTCACTCTCATGAAGCCTTCATTCTAAAAGGCACAAACCTTTTTCTTCAATCTCCAATGCTACTCAAGGCGTGGTCTGTGGACTATGACATGTTTATAACCACTCCCAATGAAAAACAGAGCTTGTGCCAGAGTTTAAACTAACTACATCATTAAACATATACTTTAGTTCAGCTGCCTTTTTATTCATAAGACTTTCTTAATGAGGGAAGCAGTGCAATGATTTACTCTATGGCACAAGCTCCTTTGTCACTGCAAACTGGTAATGGTTCACAGACTGTCTTGAGTAACAAAGATCTAAACTATTATCTACTACAAGGCAGGGACCCAGCAGACAATAAATACCTATTGATTGTCATCAATAATTAAAAAATGCTTAAACTCTCTAAATAAAGTCTGTGCTTTAAGACAAATATTTTATTTAACAAAATGTAAAGGTTTTACCTGACATAGTGTATAAGCATGAAGACCAGTTTTCTGTCGCAGTAAGCCAGCTGCTTTCCCTGTGGGTGCTGTAAGTAAAACTTCTATAGCCTTGCCTGCCTCTAGTTGGCTTTGCTCAGTAAAGGTCACCCATTCTTCTGATACATCCTGGTCTTGCTCAAAATCTTCACAAGCTTTTTTCACTTCTCTTTCTTCCAACTGCTCTATGTGCTTAAAAAGGTGGCTAACAATTGTGGTCTTTCCACAACCACCTTTTCCACTTATGACTGTCACAGCATTTGCACAAATCATTTCCAAAGCAGTCACCTGATCCCGATCCAGTTGAACTTCACTTATTTCTGCATTAAGTTCATTTTCACCATCATGGTCACTATTGTCCTGTGTGTCCAGAATGTGCACAGAATTTTCTAATCTTGTTTCATCCAGTTTACTTTCATTCAATACATCAGCACATTCTGAATTCTCAGGTTTGCGGGCCTGAAGAGATGCAAGCACCTTTTTAACATCTACATGTAGATCCCATGGAGGTCTCATCATCAGGTGGCATATAGAAGAGGCAATGTCCCTTTCGGCCTGGTAAAGGTCATAAGGAAAGACACAGCCTTTCTCGTATGTCACCACACCAGAATCCTTCAAAAACTTCAGAGACTGCCAAGCATCATCAAAAGACATACGGTCTGACAATTTAGAAGTTAATTCAGCTTCTTCAATACAAGTGTGCCCGTGTTCTCTACATATCTGCTTCAGTTTAGAATATATTATTAATGCATTCTTCTCTAGATCACTCATCAACTGGAGAAGAGACTTGCACTGACAAAAGGCTGTCCAACTTGCCTCACACTGCAAGAGCTTCAATTCTCTGTAGGTTATCTTTAAGAAAATACACAAAGTTCAAACTGCTGTATAAAAAATTATGCTGATGAACAGTATTAGACTTACAATAAAAACTGTTATTTCTTAACTTTTTTTATTTCCCAAGAGACAGATATTTCAACTTAATTTGGAGAAAAAAAACAACGCGCCTAATATATCATTTTTGTAAATGTACAGATTGCGATTAGTGATATGTATAAATTTGTATATTAAAACTGTATTTTATCAAATCAATACATGTATGGTTTTAAAATTCAAGTAATACTATGAGATTATAATAAAAAACAGGAATTCCCTGCTTCACCCCTCACATGCTTTCTAACAGCAATCACCTTCAACTCGAGTTATTTTTTCCAGAATTTACCTCCGCATTTCTAAATACTGTTTATATTATTCCTTGATTTCTTTTTTTTACATTTTAACCGTTTATTATTAACTCCCTAACTCTTTACTTACTTTACTAAATCCAAGTATCCATGGACATGTACCCAAAATCTCTTCTATTGCTTCCAAAAGCATTGTAGAGTCTGAGTTTATGAGCTGTTTAAAGTGACGAGGAAGAAGAACTGGAAGGAATTCCATTATTTTTGGAAACTGTAAAGCTCTCATAACATTTTTAAATGCAACTATAGGATATCAGAAAAGAACAAATTAAAACATACAAATGAGCTCACAGACAAACTGATTTGAAATACTTCCTCATTTAGCACAACCAGTTCAAGAAATCCAAATCAGAGGGATGAATGAATTTACTTTAAAAAGTAAGAAAACTGATCACGTTATGACAATTCCTTTTGTACTGAGATGGTTTCTCATTATGTTCAACATCAAAATTCATGTTCTTTAAAAGTTTAGATAACTACTTCTTAGCCTTTTGCTTATAATATAAACAGAACCAAATTTTTTACTCAATGATATACAATTTAAAGCTAAGCATAAAAAGAAAAATCATTTACATATTAATCTTTATAATCATTTTTCCAACTATAATCATGATTCTTTTGTCATTGAAGGCATTCAGTGATGTACTGTCAAATTTATTTGATAGAACTAAGAAATAGAATGTCCATAGTTATGAATGCCCAGATAACAAATTTACCATACTTAAAAAAATTATCTTAAACCATTTGGACTGAAACCTTTCCAAAACAGATTACTCACATCCTTGCCTTTCCCCTCTGCCTTCTTAAACAGAATTAAACTTAAACTGAACTTTTTCTTATAGACTCAGAGTAATTCTTATTGACACAGAAGTTATTGTTAGCTGCTGTCAGGTCAGCTCCAACTCACGGCAACCTTACATACAACAGAGCAAAATGTTGCCTGGTTCTGTGCCATCTTCACAATCCTTGGTGTGCTCAAGTCCACTGTTATGAACACCATGTATTCTGAATGTCTTCCAACCTAGGGGACTCATCTTCCTGTGCTATACTAGACAATATTGTGTTGTGATCCATAGGGTTTATTGGACAATATTCTCTTGTGATCCATAGTGTTTTCACTGGCTACTTTTTGGAAGTAGATCACCAGGTCTTTCTTCCTAGTTTGTCTCTGTCTGGAAGCTCCACTGTAACCTGCCCATCACGGGTGCCCATGCTGGTATTTGAAACATCAGTGGCATAGCTTTAGCATCATAGCCACATGCAAGCCACCACAGAATGACAGACTGATGGGTGGTGGACGCAAAAGTTAGACAGTTTTAAAGCTGGAAAGGAGCTGAAAGGACCTTAAAGGTCACCTCATCCAATCCCTTCATGTTATGGATGAGGAACCGGAAATCCAAAAAGGTCACTTTTTTTGTGATGCATTCAAATTCACGTAGTGTTTGCTCTTCTGCTACATGGATGCAGACTTCCTGTCTGCTTTTTAGAATTCTTGTTTATTCTCTCCATGTTAGCTGTCTCCTAACACTTCGTACTCTCTTTCATACTACCTTGCCACATATTCCTCTCTATCCCAAATCCTGAGGGACATCACCACCCATATACCTGGCCCATCCAACACCCCAGCATCTCAGCAACTGAACTCCTCAGTTCCCATGACCCTCAGGGCATGGAAATCATCCTCCCTAGAAATGCTCACAGCAAGAACCTTAAATTGAAACACCCTACACTCCTCAATGCCCTATCCTTCCAACACCCTGGCCCTCCCTCCTCATCCATTATTCACAGGGATTACTTTAAAACTCCCCTCTACTCAGCCCTCCTTCATATCCTCATCAACCTCAACTAACACTAACCTATTCCCTTAAAGAAGAAATAAAGGCCACTGCCTCAAATTTCCTCAATTTCCTGCTATCCTCCTTACAAATTTAGTTGCATCTGTGCCCATCCTTTTCTCCTGCCTCTATGACAACAGAAGAGCTATTCCTCCAACTGTGTCCTTTACCACTGTCTACACTCCAGCATTCATTAATTCAACACACATTTACTGAATGCCTGTTATGTTCCAGGTACAGTTCCAGGTACTCGTGACCCAACTATGAACCCAACCAAGTCCCTGCCCACATAGAGCTTACATTCTAGTGAGAGAGTCAAACAAATAAGCAAATAGATACTCCATCAGCTGGTGAAAAGTGCAATGGAGTAATATAAAATTTACTCATTTAAAACGGAAAAAAGCAGTGAGGGACAGGGGAGTGTCAAATGCATTACTATTTCATGTAGAGGAGGAACAAGAAGGTCAGTATAGCTGAAGCAAAAGGAGCAAAGAGTGAAGTTATTAGAGATGTGGTCAGGGAGGTAACAGGAATGAGAGCAGGTAGGGCCTTGTGGCTTTTACTTTACTTTTTATTTTATCTTGTAGCTTCACTTTAACTTAATATTTTAGATTTTACTTTGAATGCAGTGGAAAGATTTTGAGCAGAGGGATAACACGATTTGACTTATAATTTAAAAGGATCACTCTGGCTGTCATGCTGAGAATAAACTGAAGGGGCTGAAAAGAAGTAGTTGGGAGACAACCGCTAACATCTAGGTGGAAATGACAGTGATTTGCACCTGGGCACTAGTGGGAAAGGTGATGAGAACTCTGGGACTCGGGATGTATTCTGAAGGTGAAGCCAACAGTATTTGCAGATGGATTTGGATGTGGGGTACAAGGAAAAAAAGAAGTCTAAGATAATGCCAAGGATATTAACCTGAATAACAGGAAGAGCTGCCAGTTTTCTAAGGAGGTGAAAGCCTGAGGAGAAATGAGCTTGGGGAGGGAAAATCGAGAATTCAGTTTCGGGCATTTTAACTCCATGTTAGTGGAAAGGCTGAGGAGGCAATTGGACATTCCTATTTATAGTTCTGGAGAGAGGTTCAAACTAGAGATGTCTGCAAACCACCTTTTCATACAGGTGGTCTGCAAAGCCATGAGACTGGAGGACCACATCTGGGGAGTAAGGAGAGACAGAGAACAGGTGTAAGGAGTAAGTCTTAGAACATGTGGATGAAGCCTGTGAGGTCAAATAAGAACCAACAGAGTGGTGTTGTAGAAGGCAAGCATTTTAAGAAGGGAGTGACTCACTGTGTCAAATGCTGCTCACAGATGGGGGCTGATAATTAATTAGCCATTGGATTTAGGGAAGAAGATCATTAGTAACCTTGGTAAGAGTAGTTTTGGCAGCTTACTGAAAATGAAAGCATAGCACGAACGTGTAATATTTGTCCAAGAGTTGAAGAGGATACACTCGAAAGAACTGTAGGAGGCCAGGCAAACAGCAGTTGAGTCCACTTGACAGGCTTAGAAACATGTTGAGGACCAATTGGCAGAGCAGTGTGTTTTCCCCAGCCATGTTTAGCTACACAGGTGTGGTGTAGGCAGACAGTTCTGTTAAAACAGGGTTGGTAGGGTTGTGCATAATGGTGATCTTCCTAAAACACAAAGCTGAGCTTGTCATTTCCCTGTTTATACCCATTCAATGGTTTCCCATGACATTTACTATCATCTTTATACTCCAAAAGCAATATAAACATGTTCATCAAACCAATTCAAGAAAATTATGCCCAGACACTAGAGTGATAAGTATCTCATTTACACTAAAACTCAATGATGAAATCACACTTACTTGTGTTCTCCAGGGGAAGACTTATCTCACGATCTGGTACTGACTCTTCCTGTTCATTCTGTGTTGGTTTTTTTTTATTTCTCTTTTCACTTTCTTTTTGGAAAGTTCTTAATGCTTCTGTAATATTTCCAAAGTTTAGGTATTTATAGCTTGATACTCTATTTACCCATTCTGAAAACTGAGTTATAAACTCATCAGAGACCCGACACTCCTTAAGAAAAAGGGAACAGATATGTTCTTGATTTGGTGGTGACATATCAGACTGTAAAAAGTAAGATGGAAATCCTTGAGTATGATACCTCCTTCCCACAGGCTTTACTTGTACCTTCACTCGCCACCAAGGATCTGTTAATGGAAAACGTCCAAACACTTCACATTTCTCTTTAGTGTCTTCATCATAAATTAAAACTTAAAAAAAAAAAAAAAAAAAAAGTAAATTTAGGATATTTTAAAACCCTTTCCCCAATGTTTTATCACGCACACCACTCTTTAATCCCCCCGCAACACCCTGTAGAGATGTCTGTAAGGGCATCCATAACAGTTTATTCCACCTTCATGTTTATTTCTCTCTACCCTACTGAAACTCTCCAGAGTGGGTACTGTGTTTCATTTGTCTCTGAAAACCAAGAGGTGAGCACAATACACAGCAAATGTCTGTACTTCCTGTTCTAAGGGCAATCCTCTCCCTGCTCTTCTGATCTCAGCCAATACTGGCTTTCATACAGTTCTTAAAAATGTCATACTCCCTCCTACCACAGGGCCTTTGCACAAGCTGTTTCATCTGCCTTAAATGTGTTCTCCACACATCCAGTTCACTACAGACCTCAGCTTAATTATCACTTCCTCAGGAAAGCCTTCCCTGAATCTCATGAATCTAACCTCTGACAGCACTATCTACTACTCCTTCTAAGCACTGAGTAATATTATAGTTACTTCCGTGATTGTCTTAAGAACGTCTGTTTAATTCACTAGGCTGTAAGCTCCATTAAGACAGGAACCTCATCATTTTATCTCACCAAGCAACTTGCTTAAAACATAGCTACTGTTGTTGTGTGCCGCTGGTGTGTGTTGTTGTGATTTCAACTCACAGTGATCCTCTATGACAGAAAAGAACTGTCCCTTAGCATTTCTTAGGCTGTAAACTTTATGGGAACAGACTGCCCGGTCTTTCACCTATGGAGGAGCCAGTGGGTTCAAACCGCTGACCTTTCGGTTAGCAGTTTAGTGTTTAACCATTGTGCCACTAAGTCTCCTTTGAAAGATGGTAGCCAGTCAATAATATTCATAATAATATTCATAAGAATGAATGACTGCCTAGCCAAAGCAATACGATAAGGAAAATTAATAAAAGATATCCAGATTGGAAAAGAAATAGTAAAATTATCTCTATTCGCAGATGATATGATCCTACATATAGAAATCCCAAAGAGTCCACTAGAAAACTTCTACAGCTAATAGAGGAATTTAGCAAAGTTGCAGGGTACAAGGTCAACAAATAAAAACCAATTCGGTTTCTGAATACCAGCAATGAAAACTCTCAAACGGAAATTAGGTAAACAATTCCATTTACAATAGCATCTAAGAGAATATAATACCTAGGAATAAATCTAACCAGGGATGTGAAGGACTTATACAATGAAAACTTTAAAAACACTGCTGAAAGACAGTAAAGAAGACTTAAATAAATGGAAAGACTTTCCACGTTCATGGATTGAAGACAACATTGTTAAGATGTCAACACTACCCAAAGCAATCTACAGATTCAACACAATCCCAATCAAAATTTCAACAGCCTTCTTTACAGAATAGAAAAACCAATCCTCAACTTTACATGGAATGGCAAGAGGACCTGAATAGCTAAAACAATGCTGGAAGAGAAGAACAAAGTAGGAGGACTCACACTTTGATTTTAAAACATACTATACAGCTACAGTAATCAAAACAGCCTGGTACCGGTGTAACAACAGACACACAGAACAATGGAATAGAATTGAGAGTCCAGCAATAAACCCACACATTTATGTTCAACTGATTTTTGACAAGGGTGCTAAATCTATTCAATGGGGAAAGAAGAGTCTCTTCAATAAATGGTGCTGGGAAAATTGGATTTCCACATACAGAAAATGAAACAGGATCTGTGCCTCATACCATACACAAAAACCAATTCAAAATGGAATGAAGACCTAAATGTGCAAACTAAACCATAAAATTCTTAGACAAACAAGCAGAGGCAATGCTGTCAGGCCTAGCTTTCAACAATGGGTTATCTACTCTAATAACAAAAGCACAAACAGCAAAAGATTTTACCAAAAAAGTGAAAAAACAAGCTACCAACTGGGAGGCTATCTTTGGAAACTATATATCCGACAAGAATCTAATAAACAAAATATATATAAAACTTTGACAACTTAACAACAAAAAGACAAATAATCCAATCATAAAATGGGCAAAAGACTTGAATAGACATTTCATCAAACAGGACATTCAAATGGCCACCAAACACATGAAAAGATGCTCAGTGTCATTAGCCATCAGAGGATGCAAATCAAAACCACAATGACATACCATTTCCTTCCCACTAGGATGGCTGTGATAAAAAAAAAAAACAAAATTGAAAATAACAAGTTTTGGAGAGAATGTGGGGAAATTGGAACCCTTATCCATGGCTGGTAGGAATGCAAAATGGTACAACTGTTGTGGAAAATAGTGTGGTGGTTCCTCAAAAAACTAAAACTAGAACTACCATATGACACAGCAATTCTACTCCTAAGTATGTATCCAAAAGACTTGAAAGTAGAGACTCAAAAAGAGACTTGTACACCAATGTTCATTGCAGTGGTATTCACAGTAGCCAAAAGGTGGAAATAACCTAAAAGCCCAGCAACAGATGAATGGATAAACAAAATGTGGTATACATGTACAGTGGAATACTACTCAGTAAGAGAAATGAAGTCTTGATACATGCTACAGTATGGGTGGAGCTTGAAGACATTATACTGAGAAAAATAAACCAATCACAAAAGGACAAATATTGTTATGACCCCACTTATATAAAAAGACAAGAAAAGGCAAATGTATAGAGACCAAAGTTTATCAGTGGTTACCAGGGGCAGGAGGGAGGGGGAAAAGGGGGGTTAACAGTGATAGAAAAATTGCATTGATTACGGGTAGGGCTGCACAGCCAATTATTGTAATTGTTGTCAATAAGTTGTACATCTGTAATAAGTTGAACTGGCAGAAGTTGTGCAATAGATATATTTACAACAAGGACAAAAAAAAAAAAAAGACTAGTTGCTGAGGCTGCTTAGGTACAACCAAACACCTCACGGGATTTGGTTCCTTGGTTTGGAGATACAGGGTCATGATTTCATGGGACATCTCAGTTAACTGGCCTAACAATGTGTTTAATGCTTCTGTTCCACCTCCTAGTTCATTGTGTAGTGCCTTAAAAGCTTGCAAGTGGCCATCCAAGGCATAACAAATGGTCTCTATTCCTTCGGAGCAACAGAGGAAGGAAGGAGAGTCAGGAACAGGAAGAGGATATAGAATGTGTGGCTAATTACCTCCATCAACAACTGTCTCCTTTGCCTTGAGACCAGAAGAATTGGATGGTGTCCAGCTACTATTACTGAACATTTTGATCAAAGATTCCATAGAACAATACCGATTAAAAGCGGGGAAATGCAGAACAGATTTCAAATTCTCATAGACTCTAGACTTTCTGGAGTCATGGAGGGTAGACGAACCCCTGAAACTACTGCCCTAAGGTAATCTTTAAACCTGAAACCAAAAACATCCCCTGCAGTCATCTTAAAACCAAATAATAGTATAGCTTAACTAGTAAAAAAGTTCTGCCTTGAGCGTTATGCTCTTTTAAGATCTAGCTATATGGAATCAAACTGATAACAGCAACTCAAAACATTAGATAAGAACCTTAGGGGACAGTGAGTTTATGTTAATGAGGGAGGAGCAACTCAGAAAACGAGGGTGAGAATAGTTGCACAACTCAAAGGATGTAATCAGTGTCACTAAATTGTACATGTAGAAACTGTTGAATTGGTGTATATGTTGCTGTGCACGGAGCTCTGGTGGTGCAGGGGTTAAGAGCTCAGCTGCTAGCCAAAAGCTCAGCAGGTCAAATCCATCAGCCGCCTCTTGAAAACCCTATGCGACAGTTCTACTCTGTCCTATAGGGTCGCTATGAGTCCGAATCAAACTGCCCCAAGGGTTTCCAAGGAGCGTCTGGTAGATTCAAACTCCTGACCTTCTGGTTAGCAGCTGAGCTCTTAACCACTATGCCACAAGGGCTCCACATGAAGCTAGTGACTATGGTATTGGACAGAGTAGTTATAGAACATTTCCATCATCACAGAAAGTTCTACTGGACAGCACTGGTCTGAACACTAAAATAATTTTTGAATATCAGTCACAAGTACATATAACAGGTCTACAGGTAATCTCCAACTTATGGGGTTCCACTCTGACAATTACTTTGTCGTAAATCCATTCTGACTTAAGTTGAATACCTCATTTTTTTTTTTTTTTTTAGTTTTCATTATTATTGCCTTTTATTATCAGTATCTTTATAAATCTGATCTTTGTCTTTGGAGGTTGGCATGAGAATGATAACATCCGCAAATTACACGTTGCCATATTACATGTGACATACTACTAACAATAAGTTAAAAAAAAGACAATATTAAGTGCCATTTATTGTAACTCGAATACATCCCAAGTCGGGTACTACCTGTATTTTATAGCACAGAAAACTACGCAAGGTTAAGACCAATTAGTTGAGTCTGTCCTTGTGTTCTCTTCTAATCAGCTGAAGAACAACCCCGTATTTGACTCCAGGCAGAACAGGTTTAAAGTTAACAGCCTCGATTCTGGGTGTTAATACAGGCTGGACATCCACCAGCTGCCTGATCTTGCACAAGACTGTACAGCCTCCCTATGACTATTTCCTCGTCTGTAAAACTACCTCAAAGGGTTGTGAACATTAAATGAGATAATATAGGTAAAGGCCAAGCTTAACATACAGTATGTGCTCAATTAAAGTCACTGCTGCTATTATTATTATTTTATCCTAAGTAGGACGAAGCAGCTAGGCCATCCCAAAGATAAGTCTTAGCAGTGACCGGGAGCCTTTCTAGGAGCAAGGCTAGAATGGGAAAGAAACAGTAGACTCGCCCTGCTATGCCACCTCCCGGGGTAGGGCGCGTGTCCTCACCAGGAAGGCGACCGGGGAGGCAACCAGCCTTTACGCCCCCACTGCAGAGCTCCTCGGCGTCCACAAACACTGGGTCTTCATCCTCCTCCACATCCTCTTTTAGACAGTCAATGTCTTCCTCCACTAGGTCCTTAGGCGGAAACAAAGGTCCCTGCAGTGCCCGCAAGGGCTGATTTAGCCCGGCCATGTTCCCTTCCCCAGCGTCAACCCAAACAACTCAGGAAAACCCCATCCGGGAACCAGCCCACGATCAACCAGTCAGCTTCGCGACTGGAAGATGTCAGTTTCCGGATCCGCCTAGGCGGCGTCGTGCGTGCGCGGAGGGGCGGGACGACGGCGAAACTCCGCCCCAAGTCTCCTGTCTCGAGTGGAGAAGAGCCAGGAGGAAAGCGAGCGGGAACAGGACAGAACCAGGCGAGGCGGAAGGGGGTCGCCGGCAGGCAGACTTGAGGACGAGGGAGGTGGCCAGCCCGGCGGGGAGCGGCAGATGTGGCGCCTGTAGAGCCGCTTGCCCACGGACTCACCCCTGAGACAGAAATGCGAGGGAAGACCACATCTTCTGACCCCGGAAAACCTGAAAAAATAACAACCCCCTCAGCTCCTCAGCGAAGGGGTGGCTGGCGTCCTGCATGATGGTCAGCCACCACCCACTCGGAACAGTGACTGTCCAATCGGGAGACTTGTCTAGTCGTGACTGCTTTGGGACCGGTTTGCTTAACAATAAAAGGGCCGCGGAAACCAAACCCAATGCCATCGACTGGATTCGGACTCATAAAACCCTTTAGTACAGAGTAGAACTGCCCAATATGGTTTCCAAGGCTGAAATCTTTACGGAAGGAAGCACACTGCCTCATCTTTTTCCTGCCGAGAGGCTGATGGATTCAAACCTCCAACCTTTCCGTTAGCAGCCAAGTGCTTAACCACTGCGCAACCAAAACCAAACCAAACTCATTGCCTTCTAGTCAGTTCCGACTAACAGCGATCCTGTAGGACAGAGTAGAACTGTCCCAATAGGGTTTCCACAGAGCGGCTGGTGGATTCGAACTGCCGACCTTTTGGTTAATGCCCTAGCTGTTAACCACTGGGACCCCAGGGCTCCCCTAAAAGGGCCAGGAAGGAGTTTATATCATCTAAGCCACTTACTCAAGTACAGAGTTCTAGGATCCATTCCAGACCTACTGAATCAGAATCTACGACTGGGGCCCAGGATTCTGTCTTTTTTACAGACGTCCCAGGTTGTCCATTTTGATGGTCAGCCAGGTTTGGAAACCACTAGATTAAATGACATCCAAAGTCCTTTTCATCTTTTCCTCTGTGAGTACACCCTCGTCTGCCAAACTTCTTTAAGCTAGGGTCCTATCAGTGTTGTGACAAAAAGCATCTTCTTGCAGCCCAGAGGATAGGTGATGATGGGAAGTGGGGAAGGCATAGAAGAAATAGGAGGGTGGTTTAAAAACAAAGTATTCTGGATATGTGGTTCTCATACTTGGTGGTGATAGTATTTGAAAGTCATGATACTCTTTGAGAAACACCGTAAAGTATATTACTATATTGATTCTACTAATTACTATGTTGTTATTGCTAGGTGCATTCAAGTTGATTTTTGGTTCAGAGTGACCCCATGTGACAGAGTAGTACTGCCCCATAGGGTTTACTAGGCTGCAGTGTTTACAGAAGCAGATTGCCACATCTTTCTGCATATTAAAACAAAAACCAAACCTGTTGCCATTGAGCCCGTATTGACTCATAGCAACCCTATGGAACAGAGTAGAACTGCTCCATAGGGTTTCCAAGGGGCGGCTGGTGAATTCGAACTGCGGACCTTTCGATTAGCAACCAAGCTCTTTAACACTGTGCCACCAGGGCTCAACCTAAAATAACTAAGCATTCATTGCTAAATCCGAAAGCATTTTATGCTATAATGTTAATATAGATAAACAAGAGCACCAATGATTTAAGAAAAATTATTGGAGAAAATACTAAAATTCATTTTTTTTCCCTTTGGGTACAAATTGACAAATGTCCGCTTTCATAGCTTTTAGAAGAACTGTTCGGGCCAGCAAAACATCAGTGTTTCTGAAGATCATGCACATGAGTTTGAATTTCTTCCTTAACACTCACGTGGCTACTGTTTTCACCACAACATTGAATCTCTCTGACAAAGATCACACTACTGATCTCTTTTGTTGCTAAAGTTAGTGGATGTGGTCTAGCCTTTGTTTTACCTAACTTCTCAGCAGTATTTAGCATTGCTAACTAGTCTCTGCTTGTAACACTCTGTTCCCTGGGTTCTTGTGACTTGTCTTCTCAAATTTTCGTCCTATCTCTCTAGCCAATAATAGTGTCCCTTGGGCTCCTCTGCCCCTGCTGGCCTCTTAAGTATTGGTGTTCCCCAGAGTTCCATCCTAAGTGTCCAATGCCTCTATTATCTTTCCCTCAATAATCTTTCCACTACCATAAGTCTATCACCTACATGCTGATGATTGCAAATCTGATCTCCAAACCTGTGAAAACAACTGTCAATTAGATATCATTACTCTGTCCCTTGGCTACTTCAAACTCAACATACCAAACTGAAACTTTTCCACTGCCCAGATCTGAACCATTTATGTGTGTATAGATAGGATATCCTTGTTATCAGCACGGTGACTTGGGCATAAGAGTCCAGATGTTAAGCTTCTGTATATATAACTCAATCACATTCTATTTGGTTATATAGATAAGGATTCAAGATCATTGGAACCTTGCTTCCTTATCTTTTGTGATTAAAGTCTATAATCGGTTTAAGTAAGAAATATTATCCTGAATAATCTGGGTGAGTGTCTTAGTCATCTAGTGCTGCTCTAGCAGAAATACCACAAGTGGATGGCTTCAACAAAGAGAAGTTTATTCTCTCACAGTCTAGTAGGCTGCAAGTCCAAATTCAAGGCATCAGCTCCAGGGGAAGGCTTTCTCTCTCTGTCAGCTCTGGAGGAAGGTCCTTGTGATGCGTCAGTCTTCCACTGGTCTGGGAGAGTCTCATCGCAGGAACCTCAGGTCCAAAGGACACGCTCTGCTCCCGGCACTGCTTTCTTGGTGGTATGAGGTCCCCCTGTCTCTCTGCTTGCTTCTCTCTTTTATATCTCAAAAGAGATGGGCTTAAGACACTATCTGATCTGGTAGACCTCATCAGTATAACAGCAGCTAATCCATCTTATTACATCATAGTGATAGAGTTTGTAACACATAGGGAAATCACATCAGATGATAAAATGGTAGACAATCATGCAATATTGGGAATCATGACCCAGCTGAATTGATACACACATTTTTGGGGGGATGCAATTCAATCCATGACACTGGGCTAGATTAAATCAGTTGAAAGGCCTCAAGAGTAGAACTGAGGCTTCCCTGAAGAAGAAGAAATTCTGCCTGTGACCTGGAGCTTTAGCTCTTGACCAGAGTTCCAGCCCACCCTCCCAGACAGCCTGCCCTGTGGATTTTGGACGTGCCTAGCCAGCCCCCACAAATGCATAAACCAACTCCTCACAATAAATCTCTTAATATGTATTTCTTACTGGTTCTGTTTATCTGGTAGAATCCTGACTGATGCAAGAAAGAAAATATATATAACAACGAATACAGTGACTGAGTCCTGGTTGAATGCTGGTTTCAAAAATAAAATTACAAAATACTTGGGGACAATTAGGAAAATTTGGATAATAGGGTAGTAGATAATATGGTCATATTGTTTATTTTCTTATTTTTCTATTGAGATTGTCTTCTTGATTTTAGGGAATGAACGCCGAGGTGTTTAGAGGTGTAGCATCACGATGTATGTGTCTTAGTTACCTAGTGCTGCTATAACAGAAATATCACAATACCACAAGTGGATGGCTTTATTCAATCTGTATGCTGAGCAAATTACAAACTGAAATTTATTCTCTTACAGTCTAGGAGGCTAGAAGTCTGACTTCAGGGCACCAGCCCCCGGGGAAGCCTTTCTCTCTCTCTTGATTCTGGGGGAAGGGCCTTGTCATCAATCTTCCCCTGGTCTAGGAACTTCTCAGCACAGGGACCCCTGGTCCAAAGGATGAGCTCTGCTCCTGGCGCTTCTATCTTGATAGTATGAGGTCCCTATCTCTCTGCTCACTTCTCTCTACTTTTATTTTTTGTAGGATGAAAGGTGATGCAAGCCACACTCCAGAGAAACTCCCCTTACATAGGATCAGGGCTGTGACCTGAGTAAGGATGTTGCATCCCACCCTAATCCACTTTAACATAACCTAGTCTTGCCTCGTTAAGCACAGGCAGAGATTAGGATTTATGACACATAGGAAAATTACATCAAATCACAGAATGGAGGACAACCACACAATACTGGGAATCATGGCCTAGCCAAGTGGACACGTTTTGGGGGAACACAATTCAATCCATGACAGTATGCAACTAACTTTCAAATGATTTTGCAAAAATAAAGTGTGTGTGAATCTTAACCCAAACCTGTATGTATGTATGTGTGTATTTTATATATAGTGTGTATATGTAAACACAGAGAAAAGACAAAAATGGCAAAATAGTAATAATTTTTTAATATATGTGGAGAATAAATGGGGTATCTTATTCTTTTAACTTTCTGTGTGTTGGAAAATGTTCATGATAAAAAATTGGAGCAAAAAGTAAAAGTGACAATAGCCAAAAAATAAATAATACATAGGTTTTTGGAGAACCCAGCCCAGAATGAATTAGAATCTCTATGGGGTGCTTTCTGGGAATCTGAATTCTCCTGATGTCCCACAAGTGATTCTGACACATGAGGTTCATAAAGCTACATTTAAGAAACAATCTAAGAATTATCTTGGTCTTGACGTTTGAGAGCCATCCAACTCGTTCAATCAACAAATACATGCCGAACCATTACTATGTGCCAGTGGGAAACAAGACAGGCACATCATCACTACCCCCACCGAGCGTCCAGGTTCTTGGGGGGGAAACAGACTTTGAACAAGAAGATACAAACACACCAAGTATTAGGAAGGAGAAATGCAGAGCCTGTGAGAGCTAATGGGTAGACCTGGTTGGGAGGAGGGTATGGTCAGGGGAGGCTCACTTTGCGGGTGAGTTCCAGGCAGAGAGAATAGCATGAGAATAAGCAGGAAAGAGCAGGAGGGATTTCAGGATTGACAGAAGGCCGGTAGCTAAAGTCTAGAGTGTAAGGAGCTGGGCACGAGGTGAGGCTAGAGAGAAAGGTGTGCTGGAGCCAGAACTTGCAGTGCTTCGGGAGGCCATGGAAAGATCAGTAAGAAGCCACTGAAGGTTTTAAGCAGAAGCTTAAGGATTTTCTTCTGGAAATATGGTTATTCATTTCATATAATCCAAGCTCTCATTTTAATGTCCCCTTGAAATCAATTCTGGAAAATGGTTATTAAATACATTTATTAACCTGAATTATAAAGCAAAGTATTTCAGCAGCTCATTGATAATGCTTCTCATGTAGATATTTTCATATTGTACATATAATGAGTGTTTTCTGGTTATATTTGAAATACCATTTGTTTTTGTCTGGATGGTATCAAGACAGTGAAGCTATCAAACACTGCAAAATTATCATTAGTAAAACCTAAACATTTTATTGACCTCTTTAATTAATGTGATGAGGTAGAGGATGCAGTTAAGGTGTAGTCATGATAATGACGTGAAAGCACTTCAAATTGTTTATCCTGATAAATGTTTAAACTAGCATTTTGTCTGTTTCGTTTGTTAAAGTAGGGTCCGTAGGGGAATCGTAGAATTAAGACAAGAAATGAATTCAATAATAGGATTACCATAGAGGTTGGCAATTATATAAAGAGCAGAAATTATAATAAAGATCTGTTAGATTTCATTTAGTCGGCAGATATGCATATGTGTGGCAGGCAGTACTATTACCCACTGGTATCTGGTTCCCCTCTCTTTCAGTTCATACAGTAGGACTACACTTCCCTATCTATTTGAGATTAGTCATGACCATCTCATTTGATTTGGCCAATGAAGTGGGAGCAACGTGACATTTTGAGGTGGGAGCATTTAATTGCTAATCCAACCCTGACTGTTACTTGCTTTGGTGATTGTGGGAATGGAAGGTATAACAATGAGCAATCGTATAACAGACAAGTGCCCTAGAGAGTCCTGTGAACCCACAGTAGACTTTGAATAAATAAAATATTTGTTGTGTTAAGTATTAAGGCTGTAGAGTTTTTTCTTATCTTAGCATAACCTATCCTATTCTTCCTGACATACTACTGATGATGTAGCAGACGCTTGTCTTTACTGGGTACCATGAGAGACATAAGAAAACATAATAACGGTCCTTGCCTAAAAGTTTCTGTAATTTAATTAAGAAATCATATTTTTTTTTATTGTGCTTTAGGTGAAAGTTTACAGTTCAAGTTAATTTCTCATTCAAAAATTTAAACACATATTACTTTGTGATGTTGGTTGCAATCCTCACAATGTGACAGTGTGCTCCCCCTTTCCACTCTGGGTTCCCTGTGTCTGTTTGTCCAGTTCCTGTCCCTTCCTGCCTTCTTGTCCTGCTTTTGGACAGGAGCTGCCCATTTGATCTCATATATTTGATTGAACTAAGAAGCACATTCCTCACATCTATTATTTTTTGTTTTATAGGCATGTCTAATCTTTGTCTAAAAAGTGGGCTTTGGGAGTGGTTTCAGTTCTGGGTTAGCCTCTGGGGGACATAGTTTCAGGGGTTCTCCAGTCTCTGTCAGACCATTAAAACCAAAAAAAAAAAAAAAAAACCAAACCCGATGCTGTGTAGTTGATTCTGACTCATAGAGACCCTATAGGACAGAGTAGAACTGCCCCATATGTTTCCAAAGAGTGCCTGGTGGACTTGAACTGCCGACCTTTTGGTTAGCAGCCGTAGCTCTTAACCACTACGCCGCCAAGGTTTCTGTCAGACCATTAAGTCTGGTCTTTTTACGTAAATTTGAATTCTGTTCCACATTTTTCTCCTGCTCTGTCCAGGACTCTCTGTTGTGTTCCCTGTCAGGGTGGTCCTTGGTGGTAGCCGGGCACCATCTAGTTCTTCTAGTCTCAGGCTGGTGGAGTCGCTGGTTCATGTGGTCCTTTAGTCCTTCAGGCTAGTATTTTTCCTCGTGTCTTTGGTTTAGAAATCATATATATTGTTAAGTTAGTAGGAATAGGGGCTGGAAAACTGCAAGGGACCTGATTCAGAAGAGCTTTGAATACTGCGCTAACCAAAACACCGTACTAGCATTGTGCAGTACCAAAATGGGTATAAAAAATAATAAAGCCCTATACACAAAGAATTGGCATCTAGTTCCATAATTCTCTGTGTGGATATCCAGATTTCTAGTAGGTAAGCACGCTATACCAGATGGGATGAAAAGACTCAAGATAAAAGACTTTCTAGAATGTCCAGTTGACTGTTTAATACATTATTTTTATATTAAACCATAAAGGATATATTATGGAGAATGAAAATTTGCATATTTATTTAAGATAAAATATAATACTTAAAAGTAATTTTACCTTGGAGGAGACAGGTTTGGCAATACTCCAAGATCCCCTGGAACATTCACGCCCTCGTCCCGCCATATGGGTGCTTCAGTGGAAATTTTGATCCAATTAACTGACACTGATGTTAAACCTTTGTTTCTAAATGTTTCAAATAAATAATGGCCCCAATCACCTGAATTGCAATTCAGTGTAGTTTGTATTATTGCATAAGTTTTTTTTACTAGAGCTAAAATATTTACAAGACTAAATCTATGTTCTTATATTTCTGTTTCAGCATATGAGATTGTAATTTGTAGGAATGTGTATTGATACAAAATTAGTGCCTCCTTAAGTACATTTGCAAGATCTGGAAGCTCGTTTCCTTACAAAACTGCCCCGATCAATACATAAGCACCAAAGCAAAAGAACATCAACTCTGCTACCATGGAGAGATGGTGCTGGTAAGCCATCCCTAGTCAGCCATATTGGTCTTTATTCTTTAGCATTTTGGAAAAGTTATTGATTTCATCTTGTATGATAAGTGAAAAAAAAAGTGAAACTATAGAAAGTGTTAGTAAAAAGAAAATGATTGCAATTCATGTGTACAGTTAACAAATATTTCAGGACAGTTCTTCCTTGTGCATCCTAGTTGGAGGAGACAGTCAAAGAGCATGCAAATATAAATCTCAAGTGAGGATGAGTACTGGAAGGGAAATAAAAGAGAGTAAGGGGATAGAGAGTGATTGGAATTGAGGTTCGGTATTTCTGATAGATGATTCATGGAAAAAGAGGTAAAAATAATAAAAAATTGGCATTGATTAGATAGCATATTATATTGGATATAGCCTGAATTATTGAACAGAGAGAATAGAAATGAGGGAACACATGGAAAGTGCTATGCTCATGCAATCCACAATCAGCAAGAGATAAAGAAGACTGACTTGTAGAATGGAACTATATTTGAATGCTGCACAGGGTCAGCCTTGTTGCAGAAGACAAACTGCATAACATTAGCAGTTGTGATTTTCTGGGTTTATTTTAAATGGCTGGAAAATTTTTTCCATTTGTGAGAAGATTCTACACACAATATCTACTTCTGACCAATCACACACACACACACACACACACACACACAAATCACCCAGCTTTTGGAGCATTAAGGTAAGACATGAAGAACTAGCTTGGGATGATAAAATGCAAAAAAGAGGAAAAAAAAGAGACGGGAAGAGACAAGAAGGAGAATGCAGAAAAAGAATTACAATGGGGACAAGAGAAGCAGATGCAGGACAGTAGAGAAAAGTATTTGAAAATTTTCCTTAAAAAATATAAGCCACAATGCTGTAATAACAACTCATTTTACCCAGTGGCAGACTTCACAAAGCAATACAAAACTCTGAAATTCAGTTTTGGGGGAAAGAAAACACGAAGAATTTGGGGAATGCAAAGAAAATGCTTTTATACTCAGAAAACAGCATTTGTATATTCTTTATCTTCTTCCTTTAATTACAAACTAATAATAATAGCTAACATTAATCAAGTGTTTATGATGTACCAACCACAAAGTGCTTTTTGTACATTAACTCATTTACTCTTCACAACAGTCCTACAAAGTAGCACCATTAAAACACCTATTTTACTTATAAGGACCTGCTAGTGGGAAGTTAAATAACTTGCTTAAAGTTCAAAGTGGCCGAACCAAGATTTGAGCCTAGTGACTCTGGCTCCAGGGCCCTTGCTCTTTGCTGCTACATGTTCAGGCACAGCGCTGTGTTCTCAGTATCTGTGCATGTACCCAGGATACATTGGGGTTATGAGCAGGCACATATTGGAACAGATTATAAATTCTAATATGCCTCTTTCTTGTTCGTTTGATAGTTGTAAAACAGACACACATTTTTTGGCACTTTGTTGTTATTAGGTGCCTTGGAGTCAGCGCAGACTCATAGCCACCTTATTTATGACAGAATTAGAGGTTGTCCAGTCCTCCCAGTAGTAGTTATGGTTGAGCCTATTGTTACAGCCACTGTGTCAATCCATCTCATTGAGGGTCTTTCTCTTTTTCGCTGACCCTCTATTTACCAAGCATGATGTCCTTTTCCAGGGATTGGTCCCTCCTGATAACATGTCCAAAGTAAGTGAGACGAAGTCTTGCCAACCGCACTTCTAGGAGCATTCTGGCTGTCCTTCCTCCAAGACAGATTTGTTTGTTCTTCTGGCAGTCCATGGTATATTCAATATTTTTTTGCCAATACCATAATTCAAAGGCATCAGTTCTTCTTTGGTCTTCCTTTTTCATTGTCCAGCTTTCACATACATATGAGGCGATTGAAAAATATCTTGATTGGGTCAGGTGTACCTTAGTCATCAAAGTGACATCTTAGCTTTTTAAGATTCTAAAGAGGTCTTTTGCAGCAGATTTACCCAATGCAATACTTCATTTGATTTCTTTTTTTTTAATTGATTTATTTTTTATTGTACTTTAGATGAAGGTTTACAGAACAAATAGTTTCTCATTAAACAGTTAGTATACATATTGTTTTATGACAATGGTTAACAACCCCACGACTTGTCAACACTGTCCCTTCTCAACCTTGGGTTCCCTATTACCAGCTTTCCTGTCCTCTCCTGCCTTAGTCCTTGTCCCTGGACTGTTGTGCTCCATTAGTCTCGTTTGTTTTATGGGGCTGTCTATTCTTTGGCTGAACAGTGAACCTCGGGAGTGACTTCATCACTGAGCTAAAAGGGTGTCCAGGGGCCATACTCTTGCGGTTTCTCCAGTCTCTGTCAGGCCAGTGAGTCTGGTCTTTTTTTGTGAGTTAGAATTTTGTTCTACATTTTTCTCCAGCTCTCTGGGACCCTCTGTTGTGATCACTGTCACAGCAGTCAGTGGTGGTAGCCAGGCACCATCTAGTTGTACTAGACTCAGTCTGGTGGAGGCTGTGGTAGTTGTGGTCCATTCGTCCTTTGGACTAATCTTTTCCTTGTATCTTGTTGTCATGGTTTGAATTATGTCCAACCAAAAATGTGTGTATCAGTTTGGCTGGACCATGATTCCCAGAATTGTGTGGTTGGCCTCCATTTTGTGATTGTAATTTTATGTTAAAGAGGATTAGGGTGGGATTGTAACACCACCTTTACCCAGGTCACATTCCTGATCCAATGTAAAGGGAGTTTCCCTGGGGTGTGGCCTGCACCACCTTTTATCTCTCAAGAGATAAAAGGAAAGGGAAGCAAGCAGAGAGTTGGGGCCCTCATACCATCAAGAAAGCAGTGCCGGGAGCAGAGCGCATCCTTTGGACCAGGGTCCCTGCACGGAGAATCTCCTAGTCCAGGGGAACACTAATGAGAAGGCCAAGAGAGAGAGAAAGACTTCCCCTGGAGCTGATGCCCTGAATTTGGACTTTTAGCCTACTTTACTGTAAGGAAATAAACCTCTCTTTGTTAAAACTATCCACTTGTGGTATTTCTGTTATAGCAGCACTAGATAACTAAGACACTTGTTTTCTTCATTTGTCCTTGCTCGCGAAGGGGTGAGACCAGTGGAGTATCTTAGATGGCTGCTCACAGGCTTTTAAGACCCCAGATGCTACTCACCAAAGTAGAATGTAGAACACTTTCTTTATAAACTGTGTTATGCCAATTGAGCTAGATGTTCCTCGAGACCATGGTCCCCAAGGCCTCCACCCAGCAATTCAGTCCCTCAGGGAGTTTAGATGTGTTTATGAAGCTTCCACGACCTTTCCTTGTACAAGTTGTGCTGGCTTCCCCAGTATTGTGTAATGTCTTACCCTTCACCAAAGTTACCACTTATCTATTGTCTGTGTAGTATTTCCCCCCATCCTTCCCATCCCTCTTAACCAACAAAGATTGTTTCTTTTTGTGTGTAAACTTTTTCGTGAGTTTTTACAGTAGAGGTCTCATGCAATATTTGTCCTTTTGTGATTGACGTATTTCACTCAGCATAATGTCCTCCAGTTTTATCTAACTTATGAGATGCTTCACAGATTCATCACTGTTCTTTATCGCTACATAATACTCCATTGTGTGTATGTACCATAGTTTGTTTATCCATTCATCTGTTGATGGGCTTCTAGGTTGTTTCTATCTTTTTGCAGTTGTGAACAATGCTCAATGAACATGGGTGTGCATATGTCTATTCGTGTGACAGCTCTTATTCTCTAGGATATATTCCTAGGAGTGGGATTGCTGGATCATATGATATTTCAATTTCTAGCTTTCTAAGGAAGCACCATATCATTTTCCAAAATGGTTGTATCATTTTGCATTCCCACCAACAGTGCATAAGAGTTCCAATCTCCCCACAGCCTCTCCAACATTTGTTATTTCCAGT
>NW_004444022.1:6414128-6420589 GCF_000243295.1 Trichechus manatus latirostris
TTTTTCCATTTATGTAGATCCCTTTGGGTTTCTTAGAGTAGTGTTTTGTAGTTTTCTTTGTACAGGTCTTTTATATCCCTGGTTAGATTTATTCCTAAGTATTTTATTTTTTTAGGGGCTATTATAAATGGTATTGTTTTCCTGATTTCCTTTTCATAGTTCTCTTTATTGATATAGAGAATCCAAATGATTTTTGTATGTTTATCTTATATCCTGCTACTCTGCTGAATCTTTCTATTAGTTTCAGTAGTTTTTTTGTGGAGTCTTTAGGGTTCTGTATGTGTAGTATCATATCATCCATAAACAGGGACATTATAATGTTAATTACCAATTTGGATGCCCTTTATTTCTTTTCCCTGCCTTATTGCTCTAGCTAGGACTTCCAGCAGAATGTTAAATAGGAGTGGTGATAAATGGCATCCTTGTCTTGTTCCTGTTCTCAAGAGAAATGTTTTCAGCCTCTCTCGATTAAGAATGTTGTTGGCTGTTGGTTTTGCATAGATGCTCTTTATTATGTTGAGAAATTTCCCTTCTATACCTATTTTATTGGGAGTTTTTATCAGGAATGGGTGTTGGACTTTTTCAAATATCTTTTATGCATCAATTGAGATGATTATGTGATTCTTTTCTTTCCTTTTATTTATGTGGTGGATTACGTTGATTAATTTCTTAATGTTGAACCATCCTTGCATACCTGATATAAATCCTACTTGGTTGTGGTGTGTTATTTTTTTGATATGATGCTGAATTCTATTGGCTAGAATTGTGTTGAGAATTTTTGCTTCTATATTCATGAGAGATATTGGTCTGTAATTTTCTTTTTTTGTGGCATCTTTGCCTGGTTTTGGTATCAGGGTTATGTTGACTTCATAGAATGAATTCGTAAGTGTCACTTCCTTTTCTATGTTCTGAAATAGTTTGAGTAGTGCTGGTATAAGCTTTTCTCTGAATGTTTTGTAGAATTCTCCAGTGAAGCCATCTGGGCCAGGGCTTTTTTTTGTTGGGAGTTTTTTTTATTACCTTTTCAATCTCTTCTCCTGTTACGGGTATGTTCAGATTTTCAGCATTACTTTGTGTTAGTTTGGGTAGGTAGTACATTTCTAGACATTTGTCCATTTCCTCTACGTTTTAAAATTTATTGGAGTATAGTTTTTCATAATACTCTGTTACAATCCTTTTTATTTCAGTTGGGTCTGTTGTAATGTCCCCCATTTCATTTCTTATATGGGTTGTTTGCATCCTCTCCTGTTTTTCTTTTGTCAGTCTGGCCAGTGGTTTGTTGATTTTGTTGATTCTTTCAAAGAACCAATTTTTGGTTTTGTTGATTCTTTCTATTGTTTTTCTATTCTCTATTTCATTTATTTCTGCTCTGATCTTTACTATTCCTTTCTTCTAGTGGCTGTGGGCTTTTTTTTTGCTGTTCTCTTTCTATTTGTTCCAGTTCTGTAGTTAATATTTTTATTTTGTCCCTTTCTTATTTTTTGATGTGTGCATATTTTGCTATGAATTGTCCTCTGAGGACTGCCTTTGCTGTGTCCCAAAGGTTTTGGTATAATGTGTTTTCATTCTCGTTTAATTCTAGGAATTTTTCGAGTCCATTTCTGATTTCTTCTTTTATCCAGAGGCTTATAAGCAGAGTGTTTTTCAGTTTCCATGTAATTGATTTTCTTTCCTTGCTCTTCTCGTTGTTAATGTCTACCTTGATGATGTTGTGATCAGAGAAGATACTTTGTACTATCTCAGTGTTTTGAATTTTGTTGAGGGTTGCTCTGTGGCCTAAGATGTGGTCTATTTTGGATAACGTTCCATGTGCATTGGAAAAGAATGTGTACTTTGCATTTGTTTGGTGGAGAGTTCTATATATGTCTGTGAGGTCAAGTTGGCTGATTGTACCCTTTAGGTGTTCTGTATCTTTTTGAGTTTCTTTCTAGATGTTCTGTCCTTTACCGAGAGTGGTGTGTTGAAGGCTCCTACTATTATTGTGGAACTGTCAACTTCTCTTTTCAGTGCTGTTAGAGTTTGTTTTATGTATTTTGGAGCCCTGTCATTGGGTGTGTAGATGTTTATTATGGTTATGTTTTCATGATGGATCATCCCCTTAATCACTATATAGTGTCCTTTTTTGCTTTTTATGGTGGATTTTTTTTAAAGTCTGTTTTATCTGAGATTAGAATTGCCACTCCTGCTCTTTTTTGGTAGCTGTTTGCTTGATATATTTTTTTCCATCCTTTGATTTTTTTTTTATTCTTATTGAAAACTGCACTGAACACTAAATGTCCACCTTTACAATAAACAAATACAGTAATGGTAACTCACACTAAAACAAAACATACTTCTGATAGCCATTATTTTTCTGTTTGGGGCAGTTTTAAAGTTTTTTTTTTTTTTTTTTTTTTTTTTTGTCACAAAAACAGGAATGTACCTATACAAAGGCTGAAAATAGGCCATCTTTTTAAACAAAAAGGTGATGATTCACAAAAGACTATGAATATAACACGTAACTAGTTGATACAAATCTAATAGGATTTGTTAAAATCAGTCACGTCTAATAACACATCTGAAGTGTTCTTGTATACAATATCACATTAAGAAAGGAAGACTTTATCAATGTCTAAAAAAGTGGGTTTGTTTATAGACAATCTGACAAGTTACCATAAAAAGTGTTTCCTGAGACATAAGGAAATGCAACATTATTCTTCTTAAGCCCTTTCAGTTCAAGACTTTCACACAATAAAATAGCTGAGGATCTTAAACTGAGAAAATATATCTGGGTACAAACAGCCTGTGAAACTTAACACTCTTTTTTTTGCATCATCAGAGGGTATTACTGAACTTATAGCCAACTTGCCCGCTCAGTACATAGTTCAGCTCTGAGGAACACGTCTCTGGACAGGCACCTGTATTGTCTTCAATCCTCTGCCAGCAGTTGTCTGATAGGCAAACGGTTTTCTCCCCGCTTTGTTGTAATTTAATCTTCCTATTAGCAAGAGGTAACCAGTCCCCGTGGACCAAAGGGACTAGAGTCGTAGGGTGGGGATTTCCTGTTTACATTTTTTATTTTCACGTTTGGAACTCTTGATGCAACAATCAAGAGCAAGGTGCTCTGGACCTGCTGTGCCCAAGGGACTGATAAAGGAAAAAGATCTATTTATTCTTGGTGATTTGATGCACAGATGAGAAACTTAACACACAACAGGAGTGGGTCGTTAATAATCACACCCTAGTCTTTCAGCCCTTCTGTAACAGATGGCACCTTTGGGTTTCCCAGTCTCATTCTAGCTCATTGTAGTTTTAACACTGCAACTGCAATGATGCATTGTGTCCAGAGTCAGTTAAGAACTGTCCAGTCCCTTTTCTCAGAGTTCTCCGTTGTTCACTGACTCTTGGTCCCAGGTTTATCTGAACGATTACCTTCTGACATCTGCTATTGCTCATCGGGGTGCTCTTGATTGTCCCCATTTTTTGTGGGCTGTTTAGGAGAATGGGCTTGGGAACGGTGTGCCACTGTGGGGAGGTTGTGAGCGATGGAGATGCCTCCAGGGATGATGCCTTCCATGGCTGCAGGAAGTCCTCCAGGGGCCATGCCCATGATGCCCAGTGAGTATCTTTATGTGGTACCATTGAGCTCTGGATGAATTGCTTGCTGATCTGTTACTGACCAAGGAGCTGTTGTGACAAAGAATTCCCTGTTCACGTAGTTTCTTAGGCTTTCTGGGATGCGACCTGTGATTGCTTTGTGGATCTTGGTGGCAGCTGCCTCCCTCATCTCTAGCAAGGCTTGTTCACTATACCAGGCCGTGTGGGGTGTGCAGATGAGATTCGGTGCGTCTTTCAGCGGGCCTTGAGTGAAGCTAAAAGGTTATGATTCATGCACGTCAAGGGGCACCCCTTATATCCTTCCTTCCTTGAGGGCTTGGGCTAAGGCTTTCTTGTCCACCATCCCACTGTGGGCTGCATGCACAAGGAATGCACCTTGCCTCATCTACTTGATAGTAAAGTCATTGATGATGTGGTGGTTATGCTCCTTGAGGTTACAGTTCAGGGACACACAGTTGCTCTGGTACAGTAAGTCCTGCAGGGTGTAGATCTCTGCACATCCAGGGACTGCTCGATTCCATCCTGCAAGTAGGGTTCATAAAATATGATGCTGAATCCAAAGGCCTTGGCTCGAACAGCGACTGCCTGTCCTGTGCGACCGAAGTGATGAGGCCCAGCGTCTCCCTGTGGATGCAGGCCGCTCCTAAGGTGACCTCCTGGATCTACTCGACACTCTGGACCCACCTGCCCTCCCACAGCGCCTGGTACAGCCACGTGTTCCGCTGGTACAGGTTGAGGATGTGGCAGATGGTGGAGTCGGCAGTCTCCTCCACCGCTGCAGATGAGATGTTGC
This sequence comes from Trichechus manatus latirostris, assembly GCF_000243295.1. Taxonomy (NCBI): domain Eukaryota; kingdom Metazoa; phylum Chordata; class Mammalia; order Sirenia; family Trichechidae; genus Trichechus; species Trichechus manatus. The sequence continues at coordinate 6,418,519 of NW_004444022.1, forward strand.
ACATGGAGATCCCCAGCTCACCAGCAGCCTGATGTTGAGGTTGTAGCCACTGCCTATCCGCACGATCACTCTCAAGGCCTTGAACTTCTCCAGGTCTTCTCTGGTGAGGGTGATGGTGTGGTACATCGTTTAGCACCTTCTTGTGGATCTCCTGAGTGGCCTGGGCATCAAAGAAGGCCACAGTAGCAAGGTCCTTCTGAATGGGCATCTCCATCGTGCAATCCCAGCCGTTGAGTAGCGCCACCAGGGGGCGGGGGTGCAGGGGGCCATTCATGATCTGGGGACGGATACCTTCACAAATTCTGTCCAATCGCTGTCACTTGACTTTGTGTTTATCCACAAGGGCCATTCTTTAGCGAACTTCGCAATTCTCTGATTCAAAAGGCAAAACCGGCAAGAACTTAGGGGACCTCGTAGGAGTCTGAGTGCATTACGCCACTATGAACCCAATATAAATCTGTCCGCAAACTCCACAGTTCACGTGATGAGCTGTCCATCTTCTTAAGGGAATGCAGCTTCATTGGTTCAAAACCATTTAAGGTGAGGAAACCCTCGACCCGGGCCGCTGGCATCCAAGTGAAGGGCGCCCACCCAGGAGGTGGCGTGGCGGCGTCTCCCGCCCTCCCACCCCAGCCGGCAGCAGTGGTGGTGGCGGCAGTGGTGCTGTCCCCGCTCAGCGCGACATAGTTCCCAGCTGGTTCCCTCGCTCTTCGGCCGCTCCCAAGCCACCTTAAAATGCCATCCTTTGATTTTTAATAACTTTACGTCTTTGTTTCTAAGGTGTGTCTCTTGTAAACAGCTTATTGATGGATCCTGTTTTCTTATCCATTCTGTCACTCTCTGTCTCTTCATGGGTGCATTTAGGCCATTTACATTCAGTGTAATTATTGATAGGTGTGAGTTTATTGCTGTCATTTTGTAGTGCTTTTTTTTTTTTTTTTTTTTTTTTGTGGTGCTGACGTTTTCTTTGTTCCTCTTACTCTCCTGTGCTGCATTCCTTTGTATGTGGATTTTTTAAAAATTTCTTTTGTTTCTGTGGATTTTGTTTTTACTCACCCTTCATGTTTTTCTTCTTGTTTTGATAAGTAGGTTTGTTAACTTTCTTTGTGATTACCTTGAAACTTACCCTTATCTTCCTAGGTTTGAACCAGTCTATTATTACTTGGTATCGCCTTGCCTTCCTCTTCATTAGAAGGTTCCATACCTACACCATTTATTCCCTCTTTTATTGTTCTGATGTTGTCTCTTTTGTTCACTGTTGTAATTCTTTTGGTTTTGGATAGTCTTTGAGAGTTCATTTCCTACATTGGTATCTGGCTGGTATGATCCTGCGTCCTAGATTCAGCCTGTTTTCTGATGTTGTTTGATCTCAGACCAAAGTACTCCCTTTAATAATTCTTGTTAGTTTGGTTTGTTTTTTACATATTTCCTTAATTTCTGTTTATCTGGAAATGTCCTAATTTCACCATAATATTTGAATGAGAGTTTTGCAGGATATATCATTCTTGGTTGGCAGTCTTTTTCTTTCAAGGTTTTATATATGTCATCCCATTGCCTTCTTGCCTGCATGGTTTCTGCTGAATAATCTGAGCTTAGTCTTATTGGTTCTCCTCTGTGTGTGACTTTTCGTTTTTCTTGAGCTGCTCTCAGCATTCTTTCTTTGTCTTTGGTTTTAGCGAATGTGATTATGATATGCCTTTGTGATTTTCTTTTGATGCTATCCTATATGGGGTTCGTTGAGCTTTTCATCTTTCATGATATTGGAGAAGTTTTCTGTCAGCAGTTCTTCAATGATCCTCTCTGTGTTTTCTGTTTTCTCCCCCTGTTCTGGAACTCTGACCTCTCGCAGATTTTCGCTTTTGATTGTATCCGACATGATTGTCATGGCTTCTTCATTTTTCCTTTGTTCTTTTTTCTGATTTTTCCTTAGAGTTGTATCCAGGTGTTTGTCTTCAATTTCTCTGATCCTGTTTTCCATTGTTTCAAACCTGCTTCTCAGCCCTTTTATGACACTGTCCATTTCTGAAATGTTGTTGTTTCTCTTTTGGGTTTCTAATTGTTGTTTTTGTAT
>NW_004444022.1:6420689-6494553 GCF_000243295.1 Trichechus manatus latirostris
ACGTTTTGATATTGTCTGCTGTCTTTGGGGCATTAAGTGGTTATTTTCCTCGTTTACTGATTGTAGATATATTTGTTTTGTCCTGCTCTTTTTGTTTTTTTTTTGGTTATGTCTGAGCAGGCGGGCTGTGCATTCTTTGTTGTTTGCTCATCTGTGGGCATGATACTTTTCACCTCATTGTCCAATGGGCAGGGTCAGTTGATCAGCTATGGTGCAGCAGGGTGGATCCAGCTGAAGAGGAGTTTCTGAGATGGGTTGTTTGTGGCACGCACTAGGGCTGACAGGGAGGGCCGAGAATCAGTGCAGGGCAGGTTCCAGTAGGCCATGCCTGTGCTGCTCGGGGATCTGATGTTCAGCGCACAGTGCAGGTAGGCAAGAAGGAGGGAGGGGATTGTGATGTGTGGAGCTAAGATGGGTACGAGAAAGAGGGGAGAGAGGAGAGAGAAACAGGAGCCAAAAACAAACAAAGAAACAAGAGTGCTAAGGGAGCTTGCCATTGGAGTGGAGAAATGAGAGACCAAGAAATGGAGAAAAAATAAAAGTGAAAAAAGGAAAAAGGGTAAAATAAAATAAATAAATATTAGAGGAAAAAAAGAAAGAAAGAAAGGAAAAGCCCCCAGGGATCCCACCAGTGCAGCTGCAAAGACTGTGGAAGTGGCACCCAGGCCATGAAGTACAGCCTGGCTAGAAGGGATAGAGGTGTCACACAGCACCATATATTCAGGAGACAGGGAGAGATGCTAAGTAGCAAGAGACAAGAAACTGAGAAATGGAGAAAGACAAAAAGGGAAAAAGAGAAAAGAAAAACAAACAAAGAAAAAATAAATTCCCCCAGGGATTCCACTGCACAGCTGCGTAGACTGAGGAAGTAGCTCCCAAGTCTTGCAGTACAGCCCGGCTAGAAGGGGCTCCCAAGCCAAGAAAAGAAAAAGAAAACAAATCAAAATGGAACAAATGAAAAGAGACAAACAAAAAGCCCCGGGGATCCCACCAGTGTGGCAGTGTGGGCCAGGAAGCAGTTCCACAGTTGAGCGGCGTTTCACAGCCTTTCAGAAAGAAGCAAAGACGGTACATGGAGACAGGTATTTGAAAGAAAGGAGGGGGAGGTCGTGGGAGGTATGGAAGAAACCAAAAGAAGTGGAAAAAATCAACATCAGCAACAAACAAATGGCACTCAGGGAGCCGGCCAGTGTGGGTGGGTAGAATCCCAGTGGCACAGGGCTGAAGCTTGTACCTCCTGGCCATGAGACTGTGGCCACAGGAAACAGAGGAGGCTGAGTCAGTGTGAAGAAGGGTGGGGTGTGGGAAAGCATATATTGCTGGTTACTGGTTGTTCTGTCTCCTGCTGGGAGCTCTGTGAAGCTGCTTTCCCATACTTCCTGTTTTCCAATCTCTGACAGCAGTCCAAGATAGTGAATCCATGCTACATTAGCTGATAGGGGACCTCTGCATGAATCTGTCCTCCCTCTCTTGTCTGTCAGTTTCTTACTGCATTCAGTACTTGGCTGAGTTCTTTATCCTTTCATTTGATGCTTAAGGTTTCAGGATTGATGTTTGTCTCTGACTTAGTTTTTTGGGTCTTTGCTGTGGAGGGATGGCATGGTGCTTCTGTCTATAGTGCCATGTTGGCTGGAAGCCCCTAACTCACATTCTTATTTTTCACAATATCTTTTATTTTTAATGCATCATGTAACAGAGGCTGCAGGGAGGGGATGAGGCAAGGCCCTCATAAAAATTAGATCCTTACCTCACACTTCATAGGAAAGGAAACTAAGGCAAATTAAAGAGTTAAAAAGGAAATATTTTCTTTAACTCAGTATTTCTACTTCCTCGAATCTGCCCTGAGGAAATAATCAGACATATAAAAAAGAATTTGTTGTTATTATTGTTAGGTGCCGTTGAGTTGGTTCTGACTCATAGTGACCCCATGAGCAACAGAACGAAACACTGCCTGGTCCTGCACCATCCTCACAATCATTATGCTTGAGTCCATTGTTGCAGCCACTGTGTCAATCCATCTTGTTGAGGGTCTTCCTCTTTTTTGCTGACCCTCTACTTCACCAAGCATGAGTTCTTCTCCAGGGGCTGATCTCTCCTGACAACATGTCCAAAATATGTAAGACATAGTCTCACCACCCTTGCTTCTAAGGACCATTCTGGTTGTACTTCTTCCAAGACAGACCTGTTCGTTCTTTTGGCATTCCATGGTGTATTCAATACTCTTTGCCAACACCACAATTCAAAGGCGTCACTTCTTCTTTGGCTTCCTTATTCATTTTCCAGTTTTCACATGCATATGAGGCGATTGAAAACACCATGGCTTGGGTCAGGTGCACCTTAGTCTTCAAGGTGACATCTTTGCTTTTCAACACTTTAAAGAGGTCTTTTGCAGCAGGTTTGCCCAATGCAATGTGTCTTTTGATTTCTTGACTGCTGCTTCCATGGGTGTTGATTGTGTATCCAAGTAAAATGAAATCCTTGACAACTTCAATCTTTTCTCTGTTTATCATGATGTTGCTTATTGGTCCAGTTGTGAGGAGTTTTGTTTTCTTTATGTTGAGGTGTAATCCATACTGAAGACTGTGGTCTTTGATCTTCATCAGTAAGCACTTCAAGTCCTCTTCAATTTCAGCAAGGAAGGTTGTGTCATCTGCATAACACAGGTCGTTAATGAGTCTTCCTCCAATCTTGATGCCCTGTTTTCCTTCATATAGGCCAGCTTCTCGGATTATTTACTCAGCATACACTTTGAATAGGTATGGTGAAAGAATGCAACCCTGAAACACACCTTTCCTGACTTTAAACCACGCAGTATCCCCTTGTTCTGTCCAAACAACAGCCTCTTGATCTATGTACAGTTCCTCATGAGCACAATTAAGTGTTCTGGAATTCCCATTCTTCACAATGTTATCCATAATTTGTTATGATCCACACAGTCAAATGCCTTAGCATAGTCAATAAAACACAGGTAAACATCTTTCTGCTTTCAGCCAGGATCCATCTGACATCAGCAATGATATACCTAGTTTCATGTTCTCTTCTGAATCCAGCCTGAATTTCTGGCAGTTCCCTGTCAATATACTGCTACAGCCACTTTTGAATGATCTTCAGCAAAATTTTACTTGTGTGTGATATTAATGATATTGTTTGATAATTTCCACATTCAATTGGATCACTTTTCTTGGGAATAGGCATAAATATGAATCTCGTCCAGTTGGTTGGCCAGTATCTTAGTCATCTAGTGCTGCTATAACAGAAATACCACAAGTGGATGGCTTTAACGAAGACAAGTTTATTCTCTCACAGTCCAATAGGCTACAAGTCCAAATTCAGGGCATCAGCTCCAGGAGAAGGCTTTCTCACTCTGTCGGCTCTGGAGGAGGGTCCTTGTGATGCATCAGTCTTCCCTTGGTCTGGGAGCATCTCAGTGCAGGAACCTCAGGTCCAAAGGACGTGCTCTGCTCCCAGTGCTGTGTTCTTGGTGGTACGAGGTCCCCATGTGTCTCTGCTTGCTTCTCTCTTTTATATCTCAAAAGAGATCGGCTTAAGACACTATCTAATCTTGTAGACCTCATCAGTATAACTGCCACTAATCCATTTTATTACATCATAGTGATAGCGTTTACAACACATAAAGAAATCACAGCAGATTACAAAATGGTGCACAATCATACAATATTGGGAATCATGACCCAGCCAAGCTGACAGATATTTTGGGGGAACACAATTCAATTCATGACAGCCAGGTAGCTGTCTTCCAAATTTCTTGGCATAGATGAATGAGCACTTCCAGAACTGCATCAGTTTGTTAAAACACCTCAATTGATATTCTATCAATTCCTGGAGCCTTGTTTTTCACCAATGCCTTCAGTGCAGCTTGGACTTCTTCCTTCAGTACCATTGGCTCCTGATCATATGCTACCTCTTGAAATGGCTGAACATCAACCAGTTCTTTTTGGTATAATGACTCTGTGTATTCCTTCCATCTTCTTTTGATGTTTCCTGCCTGTTTAATATTTTCCCTGTAGAATGGAGGGTCCAGAGGCTGGCGTGGAAGGGAGACCAGAAAGGGACCCTCTGGGCTGGCTCCCTCAAAAGTGGAAGGTCTGCAGTTCTTGGCTCCCTGGACTCCAGGTCAAAACCACCAACCAATACCAATTTGGGTTACCCTGGAGCCCCAGAGTACTGAAGTACAGGAAGCTTCCTGCCTGTTTAATATTTTCCCCATAGAATCCTTCACTATTGCAACTGAGGCTTGAATTTTTTCTTCAGTTCTTTCAGCTTGAGAAATGCCATGTGTGTTCTTCCCTTTTGGTTTTCCAACTCCAGCTCTTTGCACATGTCATTATAATACTGTACTTTGTCTTCTCGAGCCTCCCTTTGAAATCTTCTGTTCAGTTCTTCTACGTCATCATTTCTTCCTTTTGCTTTAACTACTTGATGTTCAAGAGCAAGTTTCAGAGTCTCTTCTGACATCCCTTTTGGTCTTTTCTTTCTTTCCTGTCTTTTTAATGACCTAAAGAATAATGTATAAAGAATAATGTGTAAAAACATTTATTTCAGTGTTATATATAATAACAAACAAACAGACTAACAGACAAACGACCTAAATTTCCAAGAGTGGGGAAACAGTAACATATGGCAAACCATTTTATAGCCCTTATGGCAAACCATTTTATAGCCCTTAAAATAAACTTCTAAAATTATCTAATAACATGGGAAAATGTTTTTAATGTAATATTTAATGAAAAAAATGGGAAAAAGTTCTATCTTATAGTATATTCTTAGTTATGTTTAAAAAAATGAAAATATACAGGGATAACTATATCAAGCAGTTAGTAGTTGTTTTCTTTGGGTCATGAGATTTTTGGTGAAACTCATTTTTAAATAGTCTATTATAGTCTATTTTTAAATTAGAAAACAGAAACATTATTGGAATATAATGCAAATATTAAAATTAAGGTGTTTGAAGCAATGATGTGCCAATGAGGATATTCATACTGTTACATGAAAAAACAAAACATAAAATTTTATGCTCTATGTGACCACGATTTTGTGTAATCTATTCATAGATGTATGCCTAGCCAAAGACAAGAAGGAAATACCCCAAAGTGTCAACTATAGCTTGAATGGTTGGATTATGCCTTTAATAAGATTTCTTCAGATTTCCTCCAATGAGCCTGAGATACTTTAGCTACCGTGACAAACAATGCAATCCATTTTAAAACTTGCTTCTATTCTACCTTGCTTAAAAATGATTTGAGGCAGCTCACCGAGAGACAGATTGTACTGAAGGATAAAACATAAGTAGACCAGGGAACCAGGAGAGGGGGAAGATGAAGGCAGAGGAAAGCACTGAAGAAGGAAAAGGAAGGTTACTCTGTAAAAGGAACACCAGAAGTTTCTGGGTAGTCACTACAGGGGTCCATCAATTTAGCTGATCTTGCTGGCCACAAAAGCAAAGAGGGGATGTAATCCTTTACTAGATCCACAGTGTCCCCAAGACCAAAGTAAACCAGGTAGCTCAGAAGTGGTATAGGTGTTCCTGGTACTGAGGCCTAAGACAAGTCTCCGGTTTATAAGAGGACATTATGTGATGAGCTTAACAATGTCACTAAAATAACAAAAGCTGACATTTGTTAGATGCATTGGTGGTTCAGTGGTAGAATTCTTGCCTTTCATGCAGGAGACCGGGTTTGATTCCTGGCCAATGCACCTCATGCACTGCCACCACCCATCTGTCAGTGGAGACTTGCATGATGCTATGATGCTGAACAAATTTCAACGGAGCTTCCACACTAAGATGGACAAGGAAGAAAGGCCTAATGATCTACTTCAGAAAATCAGCCAATGAAGCCCTATGGATCACAATGGACAACCCAAAACCAATCATGGGAATGGTGTACAACCAGGCAGCACTTCATTCCATTGTGCATGGGGTCACGAGGAGTCAGGGCCAACTCAATGGCCGCTAACAACAACAACGTTTATTAAGTATTTATCATATGTCGAGCACTGTTCTAAGCATTTTGTTGTTGTTGTTGTTGTTAGGTTCCACTGAGTTGGTTCCCACTCATAGCAACCCCATGTACAATAGAACAAAACACTGTCCAGTCCTGTGCCATCCTCACAATTGTTGTTATGCTTCAGTCCATTGTTGCAGCCACTGTGTCAGTTCATCTCGTTGAGGGTCCTCCTCTCTTTCACCGACCCTCTACCAAGCATGATGTCCTTCTCCAGGGACTGGCCCCTCCTGATAACATGTCCAAAGTAAGTGAGATGGTGAAGTCTCACTGTCCTCGCTTCTAAGAAGCATTCTGGCTATACTTCTTCCAAGACAGATTTGTTTGTTCTTCTGGCAGTCCATGTTATATTCAATATTCTTCGCCAACACCATAATCCAAAGGCATCAATTCTTCTTCAGTTTTGTTTATTCATTGTCCAGCTTTCACATGCGTATGAGGCAACTGAAAATACCATGGCTTGGGTCAGGTGCACCTTAGTCCTTGAAGTGATGTCTTTGCTTTTTAACATTTTAAAGAGGTCTTTTGCAGCAGATTTGCCCAATGGAATAAGTCTAAGCATTTTACAGATATTAATTCATTTACATCTCAGGGCAACCTTATCAAGCCCATTTTGTAGATGAGAAAACAAAGCCTAGAAGGTTGAATAACTTGAACAAGCTCACATAGCTGTTAAGGGATAAAATATTTGAACCCAAAGAGTCTGGCTCTAGAACTTGGAGTCTTAACTAGTACTTTATATTGGCGAGTTTCTTAGGCCTATAGCTTATAAAGTCTTTGATAAAAACTGATAGCATAACGTCTAAACATATTTTCTTAAAAGTAATTCTATAAGGACTCAAAGTGAGCCAGCATATACAGTTAGTTTATATAAATATCTAATCCACAACCAATACAGTACAGCAACTTGAACAGGGCTTTGGTAATAAGAAGAGATGATGCTGGGATTGGGTAAGGTGGGACGTGGAGTCACGTAATTTATTTGATTCTAGCTGGCCTTTAAAATAAAACATGAAGGGCCAGTGAATAAGTAGGGTTATAAAGAGAGATAAGATTTGGTTTAAATAGTAGTCAGGAAAGATAACAAGAACACCACTGAAGATGAACTATAAAGCAGAAATCCAAGCTGACAATTTCTAAGAGTCAAGTTCAAAAAGTTATGTAAAGGTCGACATATGCATAGATAAGCTGAGAGCAAACAAGCAACTTGCAGTCCCTTTTAAACTTTCTATTTTGCTTTGTTTTCCACAAGTGAGAGAGGGATGGATCCTGATGGATCTTTCCAAGGTGATTGACTCCGCTTTGACCTTAAGAACTAGGGAAGAACTCAGGGACAGGTCATGATGCTTCCCATGTTAAGATCTGGCACGCAGCAGTTGTCTTCTGACCATAATCTATAATTCTTGCCATTCCTCCCTTACCTGGTGACTCATGTATTTCTCTGCTTAAACCTTTCATTCAATCACCTTATTTTATTTCATTTTTTTCCTTGAAGGATCCACCTGTTGCCATCCAGGAGCTTACATTCCAGATGTCATTTAGGGTTGTCAGATAAAATGCAGGACACTCCTATAAGTTGAATTTCAGGTAAACAATAAATACTTTTTTTAGTTAAGTATGTCCTAGGATGCCCTTTGTTTTAATTTGCTATATCTGGCAACCCTACACTTCATATTCCATGAACTGATTATTCTGGCTTTGACTTGGTTACAATACTGTAACAGTCCCCACCAGGGCTAGTGCTGTTGCAGCTCTGCTGCCCTCTGCTGGCCACAGTTGGTCACTGGCGCTGAAGGGAGAGGTCTGATAGTTTGGGCCTAAAGAATATGGTAGAGGGTCAGTGAAAAAGAGGAAGACCCTCAATGAGATGGATTGACACAGTGTCTGCAATAATGGGCTCAAACATTGCAACGATTGTGAGGATGACTCAGGTCTGGGCAGTGTTTCTTTCTGTTGTACATAACCAAACAAAAACCAAACCCATTGCCATCAAGACAATTCTGACTCATAGAGACCCTATAGGACAGAGGAGAACTGCCCCATAGGGTTTCCAAGTCTAAAAATTTATCACTGACAAGCTATGTAATGTTGAAGTCACTTAGCTTTTGGGGGCTTGTGTTTTCTTATCAAAATAGAACATATACAACAGAAGAAGAAAGCAGCTATTTGCAAAGTACAGCAGAGTTCATCTTGGGGAGGTAATTGCTTTTGGGAACCTCCTGGTTATGCCAAGCAAGGACCCAGAGTGAAGTGAGGATGAGAAAAATTAAACAGAGGTAAATAGAGCTGTTGTGAATAAAGTGTAAAAGGGTATTGTCCTTGGAGGATTTCACTGGATAATAACTGATTTGGGAAAGGGGCTGGGGACAGAAGGTTGAGGCCTCAAAGAATGGAGAAGAAAGGAGCCAGGTGAAGAGATTTACTGTAAATAAGAGCACTTCTAGCAACATGGCATCTGGTCAGGCCAAGGAGGCTGGCCGATATGACCAGTGGGATTAAGGGAAAGTCTGATATCTTACAAAGGAAAGATGTCACTTTGATGACGAAGGTATGTCTGACCCAAGCCATCGTTGAGAACTCTTGTTTAGGAAACTTTTGGAAATGAAAGAAAAGGCTCTGGATTACACTGGGTATATGGGATTGAGAAAAAGGAAGTAAAATGTTGTATATAATAAGGAAACATAAACACTAGCTGCTTTCTTTTTGTAGCCCGAGAAACTTGTGATTTGGAATTCTAATGGCAAGAAGAGACTAGATGGGAGAAGCGAGTCAGTGGGGTAAGAATGAGCACAGGCAAGAGGCTAAAGAGAGAGATGATTCAATGACTACTACTCCTCTTTCCCTTTTTCCTCCTTCTTTTGTTCTCCTCTCTCTCTGTCTTAGTTTCTTAGTGCTGCTGAATCCGAAAAACCACACGTGAGTGGCTTCAAAGAACAGAAAGCTGTTTTCTCACCGTTGAGAAGGCTGGAAGTCCAAACTCAGGGCACCGGCTCTAGGGAAAGGCTCTGTCTGTCCCTTCTGGGAGAAAATCTTTGTCTTGGTTTCTCTAGCGTTCTTCTCAGTTCCTTCGCTCTCTCCAAGTGGCATCTATCTTTCCCCCATTTGTGCTTATATCTATATGTGTCTCATCTGTTCTTTTTATACCTCAAAAATGGCTAGGCTTAAGATACCCTCTACTGATATAACCTCATTAACATAACAACAAAAAATCATTCTCAAATGGGATTATATCCACAGGTATAAGGGTTAGAAGCTCTACTTTTAAAGAATGGACAGGGGTTTGAAGATAAGTTTTTCTCTAAGGAGGGCTCCCAGTCAAAGGATCCCTGCTCACCTCTCCCACTACAAGCCTCTCTGAGGAGGAAGGGTAGTATGCATTTATGCTCCCCTTTTCAGAGCAAAGGAACCGTCATGGCACAGTGGGTAAGCGCTCAGCTGCTAAGCGAAAGGTCAGTGGTTTCAATCCACCAGCTTCTCTGCAGGAGAAAGATGTGACACTGTGTTCCGTAAAGATTTACAGCCTTGGAAACCCTATGGGGCAGTTCTACTCTGTCCTATAGGGTCACTATGAGTCAGAATCAACTTGACAGCAGTGGGTTTCCAGAGCAACCCACAGGAGACACAGCTTAAAAAATTTATTCATCCTATGGAACATTCATACATGCATTTATTTATTCAACAGATATTGAATGCTTATTTTGTGCCAGGCACTCTGCCAGGCTATGGTGAGCAAAGACACACACGTGGTCCCTGCTCTCCTAGAACTTTCGGCTGAGTCTGGGAGACAGTAACTAATCAAATAATTACCAGCAAAACAGTGCAAAATTGCAATAGTGGTAACTGCTACAAAAAAGAGGTATTTAGAGTGAAAAGGGTACTTAAAACAGAGGCATGGCCAAATCTGAGAGGTCAAGGAATGTTTTCTCTGAGGAAAGGGTTCAGCCAAAACCTGGAGTTGCACTGCTGTTAATGCCCAGAAGAAGAGGAAGAATTCACACTCCATTGTGGGGCAGGAAGAGAGTTCCAGGCAGAGGAACAGAAATGGCTTCCCACCGCGTGAAAAGATACGTGCGTTACGGATTCAGAGCAGAGCTGGTGAGAGGCCCACACGCGGACAAGATTGCTCCAAGAATTCTTTACAGAACTGGGGGAGGGATGGGCAGGAACTAAGAGGGAGAAGCAAGGTGTTGTCCCATTCAGTAAATGTTGGAGGTTTTCCAAAGTCATGAGGCACTCTCTAAAGCCAAACCCCCTCTGCAATATGCTCGCATACACTGTTTCCTTAATGTAGATATAGTTTCCCTAAAATATTATGAAGAAATGACACATATCCCTGTACAGTTATTAGAGAGGGAGGCTTCTGTTATGGGGTGGAGATATTTCCCTGGGCTTTCCCAAACCTTGTTGCTGTTGTTAGGTGCCATTGAGTCGATTTCCACTCATAGCAACCCCATGTGACAGACTAAAACTGCCCCATAAGTTTTCTGGGCTGTAATCTTTACAGGGGCAGATTGCCTGGTCTTCCTCCCACAGAGCTGCTAGGAGGGTTTGAATCACCAAACTTTCTGTTAGTAGCCAAGTGCTTAAAGGTTGGGCCACCAGGGCTCCTTATGGGGAATTATTCCTTGGAACCTGTTATGGATTGAATTGTATTCCCCCAAAACGTGTTGGAATCTCAGCCTCCGATCTGTGGCGGTAATCCCGTTTGGGAATAGGGTTTCTCTGTTTTGTTAATAGGCCATATCGGTGTATGGTGTGTCCTAAACCTAGTCACCTCTGGTTATATCAAAAGAAACGTAGACACAGAGACTAGAAGGCACCAACAGGGGAAGATAGATGTCACATGAAGACTGTTAAGGAACCAAGGGTGTGAGGCTACTAGAAGCTGAAATTAGGAGCCCTGATGGTGCAGTGGTTAAAGTGCTCACTGCCAACCAAAAGGTCAGCAGAACCCACCAGCCACTCCGTGGGAGAAAGATGTTGCGGTCTGCTCCTGTAAAGATGTCAGCCTAGAAACGCTATAGGGCAGTTCTACCCTGTTCTATAGGGTTGCTGTGAGTGGGAATCACCTCCATGGCACACAGCAACAACAGAAGCTGAAATAGAGAAAGAAGGACCTCTTCCTCGAGCCATACTCTGAATTCGGACTTCTAACTTTCTGAACTGTGAGGAAGTGAACTTCTGTTCTTTAAAGCCACCCACCTGTGGCCTCTCTGTTACAGCAGCACTAGGAAACTAAGACGGAGCCCATTCGATCAGGCAACTGTGCTTTAACTAGTCCCCCGCTTGTGGACCCCAGCACTTGTTGCGTGTTCTGTTGATGCACTTACCTCATAGCACTGAGTCATCGTTGATGCCTCTGTGAAGGCTGATAGTGAGTGTAATCTCAGTGTTTTACTATTAGCTGGGCCTTTACAGTTTCAGTGTAGCTAAGAAAAACGTTTTTCTTTAAAAGCAGAATCTTGGCAGAATGGTTGTTTTGGAGGCCAGTGAAGAATATTGTATTAGTGCAAATAACCAAAATATTAAAGCATTATGTCTGTGCTAAGTGTATTATTGCTGAATTTAAGTGGCTATTAATTGCTGGTAAAATCATCTTTTTGCCCTTCTGCTACTCTTATTAACATCTCTGTGGTTTTAGGCAATTCAAGATGACTGGTAGGAGTATGCCATTAATTTTGTGGCTGAGGTTAAATGAGAGTAAGTGTGGTAAAGAAAGAACAGTTTAAAAGAACAGGTGTTTGCAATAAAGTATAAAGCAAAAAAAACAAACCTGTTGTCGTTGAGTCAATTCCAACTCAAAGTGACCCTATAGGACAGATAGAACCGCGCCATAGGATTTCCAAGGAGCGGCTGGTGGATTTGAACTGCTGGTTAGCAGCCGAGCTCTTAACTGCTGCGCCACCAGGGCTCCAGTAATGTATAAACATACTTGAAATGAGCTCATTAAATAATTACCCTTATCTAAGGATATTAACTTAAAACTAAAAACCTATCATATGGATTTAGTGATCTGAATTCTTAATATGCGAAATTAAATGCCATGTTCAATTTCAGTTTTTACACAAGCGTGAATATTGACATTATCCATAAAACCAGAAAAAGCTGGCAATCATACAGTGGTTCGAGGTTTGTACAACATGACAGAATTTCAGTTTCCATTAAATAAACAACACATGACTTCAAAAATTAAACACAAAGCTGAATTTTTCACAGCGAATTGATTTAGTAAGTACTTGTGCTATTGTTTCTTAAATGTAGAGAAAGTGACCTCTAGTGGAATTCTGATGAAGTGTTTCTTCAATGTTTTGCATTTATCTATTCAATCCATATGTAGATGCTAAAAGATCTGCAGTGTGCCAGGCATTGTACTAGGCACTAGGGACAAAGACATGATTGAAAACTGAAATTCAATACGAGTACGAGGCAAACATCCATAGGAAAGATTGATCAGGACTGTGGGACGGATAGAGGGGAACTAGCTAATTTGGCAAGGGGCTGGGGCAGAGATGGTCAGGGGAGGCTCCACAAAGGAGGGCAGAAGAAGCGGAGAAAGGTGATCCAGGCAGAGAGGGCTTGACCAACATGGTGCTTTCCAGAAATTGCCAGTGGTCTCACTTGGTGAGACATGGGCACTTGTGGGAGAGTGAATACAATTAGACAAGTAGGCAAGGACCAGTCATGACATGCTACAGGGGTTGGCCTTTATCCTATTGGATAATGTTTCTCAAACAGCGTTCCTTGGGTATTGTTAAAACAAAAGATCATATTAAGCCAATAGTAGAAATTTATTGAAGTTTGTTCAATATACTACTTGCAAATCGGGGTAACATTTTGACTAGAGAGTCAAGAACGTTCCAAAGAGGAAAGAACCTGAATACACTCTTAGACCAAATCTTATGAGCATTGCCATGGAAAATGGGCTGGAGCAGAATTGATAGACAATTTGTGATTAGAAGAATTTCATACAGCATTGTCTTGAAGAACTATTAAAATAATTACTTATTTACCCTAAAACATAGCTCTAGTCTAACCTTTAGAATCTCTGCTTCCTGAAACTGAGTTCTTCAAAAGAGCAGAATGTCCAAGGCAAACCAGTCTCCACTAGGCTGCTTACTAGGCTACTGTTTGACTTGAAGGTGAGTTTAGAAAAACAGTTTTTTCAAGGCTCAAGTTTCAAAACGACATCTAAGGGCAAAATGGCCTGGGTGGGTCACCCCAACTCCCAGGACCCAGAAATCTGTATTCTAGGAGAATTAAAACGGTTTCTCGGTATTAACAGAGTTGTTAGCAAAGATTGCACAAAGATATATTCAGAATGCTAATATCAACCAGTCCTTACCTAGGTATAGAAAACTTTTAAAAATGGGCTTCTTTAATAGTTTTAAAACTTCAGAAAGACCATCTCAGGAAGAGTAGAAGTCCATTCAAGTCAGGGAGCAAAGACAGAACTGGGAAGTGGGTTAGGCATGCGAGGAACTAGAGAAAAAGCAACAGTGCAAAACGTTGTGACTATGAGCAGAAAGGCGCCAGTGGGCCAAAAAAGGTTCTACACGTGATACTACCAGCTGATGTGATGCAGTAGGTACGGATGAGATCTTACAAATATCCAGCAGGAGCTGATAACAGTTACTTTTAGAATAGCATCCCTGCCACCATTTACTTTCTCTGCAGCATTTTAATCCTCACAACAAGCCTATAAGATGTATATTATTAGTTCCATTGTACAGATGGGGAAACTGAGACTTACAGAGATTAACTGATTTTTCCCAAGTCCATTCACCTAGTAAAGGGTGTGGCTGATCAATGCTCTGAATCCACCAATAGGCCTGGAACTTAGCATTTGGGAGTAAATCAAACCAAATCAAACCAAACCAAACCTAACTCGTTGCCATGGAGTCGACTCTGACTCATAGTGACCCTATAGGACAGAGTAGAACTGCACCACAGGGTTTCCAAGGAGCTGCTGGTGGATTCGAACTGCTGACCTTTTGGTTAACAGCCAAGCTCTCAACTGCGCTATCAGCGCTCCAGAAAATAGGGGGTGGTTAAAGTAACAAGAATGAATGAATTCACTAAGGGAGGCTGGGAGAGTAAAAAAGAAGAAGGTCAGAGACAAAAGTCTAGAGAATGGAAACATCTGAGGGAACAGCAGAGGAGGATGTTAAGAAGGCAGAGAGGGAGGGGTCAAAATGGTAGAAATATAACCAAAGGAGACCCATATCCTGGAAGGGAGAGGGACTGGGGGAGAGAGAAGAGAAAGGGAGAGTACTAGACAGAGAGAGAGAGAGAATGAACGAGAGAGAGACATGAACATTCTTGAAGACAGTAGAATTCAACAATGTCAGATGCTGCAGAGAAATCAAGTGTTGATCATTAGAATCAGCAGTTAGAAGGTCACTGGAGTGGAGGGCAAACCCTTTATTAAAGGCCCCAAGGAGCGAACAGGAAGTGAAAGAAGGGAGAGAGCTAGGGCAATCTATTTATCAAAAAGTTTGGCTGAGAAGGAAAGGAAGTTAGTTGAAGACATGTGATTAAAGAAGGGTTTCCCCCCCCCTTTAAATACTGAAGAAAATATAATCAGGTTTATATGTTGAGGAGAAGCAGACACAGAAAATAAGAGGTTGAAGGTAAAGTAGAAAGGATAAACTAATAAGAGTAAAGGAGAGAAAAATTATCTAGAGTCAAAAAGAAGAAGTTTGGATTGTCCAAAAAGATGGCTGGAGGAAAGGAGGGAAGAATACACAATAGGCAGATCTGCCTAAAAGCAGAGAGGGAGAAGAGTCAATCCCATTCCCTGCTTTCTGCCTCTAAGGTAGAAAGCAGAGACAGTGGCTGACAGTCCAAGGGGTAGAAAAGGCAAGGCTTAAAGAGAGGCCTTCTCACAACTGCTGTGAGGTATGGGGGCGATAGATGACCTGAGACAAGCAAGAGACTACTAAGCAGCACTGAAGGACCAGCTCAGGTGGAGACCACAGATGTGTCGTGGCACAAGTCAGCAGAGCAGGTGGTGGGCTCTAACAGCGCACTGGTACAGGAGCTGAGAAAGGAAATCATAAGACCAGCGTTTTGCATATTAGATATGGCAGAAAAGAAATGGAGCATGCTGTTGAGATTAAAAAATCATAATAGTAAGGGAAGTGAAGTCTGGCAGGGGGTGGGTGTCACGATAGACTGAGAGAAAAGGGAAAGATGGAGGGTCCGGACATCTTGGTGTTGAAGGCCAGTCGGATGGGGATAAGACAGTGTGAGCTGGAAGGATAGGAAGTTGTTGTCCAAGTGAAAAATGTTAGCCATTTATTGAGAACGTCTTATATGCCAGGCACCATGCTCAATGCTTCATGTAAATTATTTTATCCACTCCAAACAGCAAACCTATTATTCTCCTTATTTTACAGATGAAGAAACGGAGGCTCAAATACATCAGCTAACTTTTCCAGGGTCGCACAGCTGGTTGATTTGCCCCAAAGCCCACGCGTTTAAATCACAACACTAAGGTTGAGAGGTGAAGCAGCCGGGTAATGAAGAGGACTGGGTGGATGACAAGAGTGAATTGTTCTCCTAGACAGGATTTGAAAGGCGGTGAAATAGAGAAGATTTCTAACTGGGTCCTACACATTAATAATAGATTATCACACCACAATGGCTGAGAATACCACAAAGGTACTAGCCAGGAAGCTGTATGTATAGACGCAAGATTACTGAGGTGAGCCGGACTGCCAAAAAATCCCCACTGCCGTCAAGTCAATTCCAACTCATAGTGACTCTACAGGACAGAGTAGAACTGCCCCATAGGGTTTCCAAGGAGTGGCTGGTGGATTTGAACTGCCCACCTTTTGGTTAGCAGCCAAATGCTTAACCACTGTGCCACTGGGTCTCCAAGGAGAGCCAGATTGAAGGGACCCTGAAAGTGGTGATATTTTTGTATGGGGGCTGGGCAGGGCTGGCTATATAATTTGGGGGTCCAGTGCAAAATGAGAATGTGGGGTCCCTTGTTCAAAAAGCAGGATAAAGTGCCGTTAAACGTACTAAAGTATAAAACTGTTTCCTTTCTTCTGCAGTCTCTCTGGATTTATCATGGTGTTTTTTGCGATTTAATGTCACATTTCCCACATGTGGATACCTGCAGGGTGAGTGCAGACCCTCACAGGGGCCTGAGGTGCAGGATGCTGGGTTGGGGGTGGGGGGGTGACTGTCCCATGACTCAGTGAATAACTCATTGACTTCTGAGTTCTCCCTCTCACCAGCCGCCAGACCAATGTGCTGCACCCCAGCTGGGGACAAGGAAGTCAGTCTCCCCTTTCCACAGTGGAAGGGTGATCATCAAGGAATGGCAGCCTTGGCTCCAGGACGCACTTGGTACCTGGATCAGGGGTGGGTTGGAGGCTCACCTCTCTGCCAAGTTACCTGCCACACTGTGGCACTGCCGGCCTGGAGCAGGGGCTGCCACTGTCATGCCCCACCCCAAGACACCAAGGCACGGGTACTCAACTTTGACCCTACCTGCACCCACATCCAGCCCTCCACTAGGGGCAGAGGGCAACAGCAGAACACGGGCCAGTTTCCATTGCCAACATGACCTCCTCACTGCCCTGGGGATGGGGGAGGAGGGACCCAGGGAACTAGGGGGTGGGGCACGAGAGGCCAAGAATTCATCCCAGGAAGATGGGGAGGCAGTGGGGGCTGGGACCACATATAAACCGAGGCTTCAAGCCTGTAGTGTATGCTCTATTGTCCCATGGACTTCACTTATAAAACAAAAATTAAAAGATAAAATTGTTAAGAGTTTCAAGATGGCAACTGCAGAGCATTAAACCCTAATCATGGGGCCCTTCTGTGCACACACAGAGCCCTGTACAACTGCTCTGGTCATACACTCATTGTCTTAGGCTGGGTTCGCTAGAGAAGCAAAACCAGTAAAGGGTATAAATATATATAAAGAGAGACTTATATCAAGGAAATGGCTCATGTGATTGTAGAGGCTGGAAAGTCCAAAATCCATGGGTCAGGATAGAGGCTTTTCCTGATGTATGTAGCCACAGGGGCTGGCGAACCCAACATCGGCAAGTCAGAGAGCAGGGCTCTTGCTCACAGGCTGTGAGGATCAACGAACCCTGAGATCAGCAGGCAAGACCGCAGGTAAGCTGCTAGCTCAAGTCCCAAGAACTGGAGATCAGATGAACAGGAGCTAGCTGCAGGATCCAATGTGAGCAAAAAGCCCCTGAGCCCTGTCACAATGTCCGCTTATATTTGATGCGGGCCACACACCCAAGGAAACTCCCTTTCAACTGATTGGCTACTCACAGCAGATCCCAAGTGATCACAGCATTATACTACTGCCAAAACACTGAGAATCATGGCCCAGCCAAGTTGACACACAGTCTTAACCATCACACCCATGAAGCCAGCCCTGGGGCTGGAAGAGCAATGGTGTAGGAACTGTAGTGTGGAGGTGGGAAGGGGGATTCTGACTCCCTTCCCCCAGACCTAGACATGTCAGGCTCATGGTAGAATGAGTACCCTTGTCTGGACAGAGTTGTAAAGGAAGCACAACAGTGTCTTTGGAGGAGAGCCAGGTTTTGTTAAGACAACGGGAAGGGTGAAAATGACTTTAACAGCCAGAGAATGAAAAGGAGTCTCTTTGCACGCAAATGAACATTCCACTGTGCATCATAGAAATTCTGGGAGGGAGGTGAGCTGTGAGAGAATAAACCTTGGAGGAAGGAGAAGTGTCTGAGGGTGAGATATGGGAGAGAATACGTAACAAGAGGACTTTATATTTCATTACCTTTAATTATATTGGTTTCCAATTCCTTAAATTCAGAAATTAAATTAACATTTAATTTTAATTAAATATGAACATTCCTTGTTATAACTGATGCAGCACTTCACATACAAACATGATGTTATGGATTTACCAGTAGAAGGATACTTCATGCCAATCTACACTTGTTCTCTTGTGGTCTCCATTCCAATCAATGCAATGTTTGGAGAGGCTGGCCAGTGAAGAGGCCCATGCGGTAGTTTTAGTGCATAGCTTACTCTCCCACACTGGAAGCAAAAACATAATTGTTATCACATCAGTATAGTACTCCAACAAATTAAGCTTAGTCCCTTAATATTGGCTTGGGGGTCATTATCCCCAATATCTTATAACAGACTCTCCCAGACAGCAAAACAAAAGCCTTCTCTGCATTATGTAGATGGAAATACAGGCAGTTAATAAGTTTAAAGAGCTATACCAGTGGAATATCACTACAGGAAATTAATAACCAGTGAAGTATGGAGATAAGAGCAGCTTTCTTACACAGATGGCTATGTAATGAAAATACTGATGCATTCTTGCATATGGTTTTTATTTCTTACTCAAATCCCATTGAACAAGATTACAAAAATTAATTTTTAACTATTCTAATAATGATATTCGTTTTAAAAATTAAAGTAATACATGTTCATTGTTAAACCGTCAGAAAATATAAGTAAACAATAATGAGGATATTACTGTAATCCTAATACCCACTTATTTTAAATATTTTTATTTATTTATTTTTACTCTTTTTTCCATGCACCATACACTTTCTTTTTGCAAAAAGTAGGATCATATTTTATATAGTGTTTAGTAACCTGTCTTTTACCACCTGATGATGTAGGATGAACACTTCTGTATAATATTGTTAATGACTACATTTAGTTAAAATTTATGTAATCAATTTCTGTTGTTAGACATTTAGGTTCCGTTTAGCTATTTACTATTATAAACAACATAGCAATGAACATCACTGTAGCTATATTTTTGCACCTCTGTGATTATTTTCATAGGCTATATTCATAGAAGTGTCATTAATATGTCAAAGTATATGGATACTTTTAAGCCTTTTGAAAAAAATACTTCTAAACAGGTAGAAACTTTCTTGAACAGTCAATGAGTATCTAAGTCCATATCCTGGAGGAGGTCACAGTCTCAGCACATTAAAGATACCCACAAATAATATGGTAACAACTACAAAACAGTAGACTAAATGTTACAATAAAGAAACATCTAAATTACCAAGGAAGAACAGGAGGGAGCCGCTTGGAAAAGTTTGGAAGGGATTCATGGGAGAGGCGATTTTTGTATTAGATCATGAATGCTGGGTAAAGATCCATCTGGCTGGCAGTGGAGGTGGGGAGAAGAGGGCATTCCAGGTAGCTGGAATAGCATGTGCGAAGTCATGGAGGTGAGAAGGAACATGCTTGTTGTTCTGTTGGGGCTAGAACAAAAAACACTAAGTCTATGGAAAGGAGGTAGGAAAGAGGTAGTAAGAAATGAGGTTGGAGAGATAGCCAGGGGTCACCTTAGAAAGCTGGATCAATGAGTCAAAACAAACAAGATGGTATTTAACCACAGTGTCTATAAAGTCATTTAAAAATAGCTGGGTAGTATTAAAACAATAATAATAACAACATACGTAATGAGTTCTGGGTTTTATTTTATAAAAACCAATTGCACAAATGTCATAACAATATAATAAGTTCTCGGTTTTATTTAAAAAAAAATCAATTGCCCAAGGCAAGGACAAAACTATGTTATTAGCAGCTTATATAAAAAAGTCCTCAAAGCCTTGGGAGAACCACTGAGTATGAGCTAGTGTGACATAATGACTTCATCACACGCACAGGCCTGCAGGTACCTGTACTTACCACAAACTTAGGCTACCTGGTAGTAACAGAAACATCACTAGTTGCTATCAAGTCGATGCTGACTCATAGCAACTGCATGTATGTCAGAGTAGAACTGTGCTCTACAGGATTTTCAGTGGCTAGCTTTTCAGAAGTAGATTGCCAAACTTTCTTCCAAGGCCCCCCTGGGTAGACTCCAACTGCCAACCTTTCAGTTAGCAGCCGAGCCCTTGACCGTTCACACCACCTAGGGACTCCAACCCCCCATCTGTCTGTCAGTTCGTCGTATTGTAGGGGCTTGCGTGTTGCTCTGTGAGTGAACAAATCTGTCTTGGAAGAAGTACAACCAGAATGCTCCTCAGAAGCAAGGATGGCGAGACTACATCTTACATACTTTGGACAAGTTGTCAGGAGGGATCTGTCCCTGGAGGAGGACATCATGCTTGGTAAAGTACAAGGTCAGCGAAAAAGAGGAAGACCCTCAACGAGATGGATTGATACAGTGGCTGCAACAATGGGCTCAAGCATAACAATGACTGTGACCATGGCGCAGGACCAGGCAGTGTTTTGTCTACAGTACATAGGTCGCTACGAGTTGGAACCAACTTGATGACACCCAACAACAACAACAACAGGGACTCCAACAGAAAAATTGGATTTATTTGTGTCTCCATGGAGCTGAACACCTCAGGGTGGGAAGCAGATTAAGTTCAGTCTGAAAGAACTTTCAACCCAGTAGAGATACCCATACAAGCAGTGGGCTGCCTGGGAGCGAAAATTCCCTTCTTATTCTCCTCACTGGATTTCAGATCAAATGAGAAATAGACATGGAAGCCAAGCAGAAAGCCAGCCATGCTGCTGATAAAGGTGGACTGAAGACCTCAGCCTGGAGCTATGGCTAAATGGGAACATCTGGCTACCTCCCCATGTCCAGACCTGGGCTTTCTGCACAGAAGCAGGAGGAAGTAGGGGGCAAGCAGGCCAAGGAGAGAGACTTAGAGGCTGGGCCACTCCACATCAGTCATCCTTAAACTACCCCTGCTTAAAATTTGCAGGCCTGCACTATCTCACCAGAGTGAGAGGCCATCTCTGGTTAAAAAAGCAGGAAATGGAGCTAGAATGAAGCTAAGAGCCAACAGACAAATCCTACCCTATGCCTAGTCAGCATTATCAGCCCTTATCAGCCAATTTCTCATTATGGAAAGTGGGAGAATGATTTCCTCCTCTCTTCTCTTCTCAAAATAATGATCTCCCTGCCCTGGGAGTTTTTCCAGCACATCCTAAATGACAATTTGTCAAAAGATGCTATAGAGAGGATTTCTGCTTTGATTTAAAAGTGTGCAAGGTTACTTTTAAGTATTTATTTGTATCTATCAATCCCTAAGAGCACTGGTGGAGCAGTGATTAAGAGCTACAACTGCCAACCAAAAGGTCAGCAGTTTGAATCCACCAGCTGCTCCTTGGAAACCCTATGGGTTTGGTTTTGATTTTATCAATCCCTAATATTCTATTTAATTGCTCAAAACTCTTAAAGACTCCTCACTGTCTCTCAGATAAAATTCAAATTCTTCAATCTGTTATTAAAAGGCTCCAGCAAGTGCCAAACTTTACTTCTCCAAATTATTCTCTACTACTTTTTATCTCCTCTACACCTAGTTCAGACTCTGTCTTAGTATATCTAGTGCTGCTATAACAGAAATACCACAAGTGGATGGCTTTAACAAAGAGAAATTCATTCTCTCACAGTCTAGTAGGCTACAAGTCCAAGTTCAGGGCGTCAGCTCCAGGGGAAGGCTTTCTCTCTCTGTCGGCTCGGGAGCAAGGTCCTTGTCATCAATCTTTCCCTGGTCGAGGAGATTCTCAGCGCAGGGACCCCAGGTCCAAAGGATGCAGTATTCTCCCGGCTCTTGTGTCTTGGTGGTATAAGGTCCTCATGTCTCTCTGCTTGCTTCTCTCTTTTATATTGCAAAAGAGATTGGCTCAAGACACAGTCCAACTTGTAGATTGAGTCCTGCCTCATTAACATAATTGCCACTAATCCGATCTCATCAACATCATAGAGATAGGATTTACAACACAGGAAAATAACATCAGATGACAAAATGATAGACAATCACAAAACACTGGGAATCATGGCCTAGCCAGATTGGTACACATATTTTGGGGGGACACAATTCAATCCATGACACAATACAATTCACGCTTTGGCTAAACCCTCTTTGTTCTAGTCTTCTAAAACCTACCTGGAATTTCCCTTACTTCTCTTTCATTTAGTCCAAGAGTATAATGCTTACTGAATGCTCACTGTGTCCATAGAATTCTCCTAAAAGCAGTGGGGAATACAAAGGTGTACAAGACAATACTGTTCCAAACAACCCATGAGGCAATGTCAGAATGAGTGATTGTGGCATTAAGTAGTACATAGTGGCCATGGCAACAGGGATACAGGTTATGTGTAGGCTTCTCCACATCAATGCTGATGTGGTTCCCACCATGAATACCTAAACTACCAACAGTAGGAATCAATGCTGAGTTCCTAATTTGACACCATTTTTTAGGTTAACCAAATGAAATAGCTACTCGGTGATATGTTGATTACATTCAACCCCTTTCATCATGGAGGGAACAATTATTTGTCCTCACCAGAATAGATACGGTTATGGATTTGCTTTCCTTGCCCACAATGCCTCTACCAGGACTTCTGCTGATGGATTTATAGCATCTCTTAAAATACGGCTCTGACCGAGAACTCATTTTATAACAAAATAAGTGCGGCAATGGGCTCACACCCATGAAATTTGCCGTTCTTATATTGCACTTCATCACTGTTATGGATTGAATTGTGTCACCAGAAATATGTATTGTAAATCCTAACCCCTATACTATGGATGAGAAACCGTGATGGGACAGTGGTTAAGGCTGACTGCTATAACTGAGAGGTTGGTCGTTTGAACCCACCAGCTGCTCCGCAGGAGAAAGATGTGCAGTCTGCTTCCATAAAGTTTATAGCCTTGGAAACCCTGTGGGGCAGTTCTACTCTGTCCTATAGGATCGCTGTGAATTGGAATCCACTTAAAGGCAATGGGTTTGGGTTTTGGTTATACTATGGTTGTAATTACATTTGGGAGTAAAGATTTCCTATACATTAATGAGGACTTATCAGTGTAGGATGTGTCTTAAGCCAATCACTTTTGAGATATTAAAAAAAAAAAGCAGATTAGGCACAAAAGCAAGGAAGCACAAACGAGGGGAAGATACACACCACGAGAACATCGCCAAGGAACTGAGGAACAGAAACTGAAAAGAGATAAGGATCCACACCCAGAGCAGACAGCGAAAGCCTACCCCTAGCGCCAGTGCCCTGAATTTGGACTTCTAGCCTCCTAAACTAAGAAAATAAATTTCTGTTCATTAAAGTCACCCACTTGTGGTATTTTTCTTATAGCAACTCTAAGAAACTAGGAAAATTGCCAAGAAGAATTGGCTATACAGAACTTGGAAATGGCCTGCTGAAAACTCAGTTATAGTGTTAGCTGCGAGACAACACTTTTCAGGGTTAAATGAAGTATATATATTAAATCCAAGACCAATATATAGTGCTATCTCTCTCATAGCCAGAATGCACAGGCCTGGGAATCAAGGGGTGAGGTAGGAATTGCTTCTCTCACTTTTACATCTAGGTAGCCACGCACAAATGTTTTGCTTCCCATCCCTACGACAGTGGGCTCTGCTGGTTAAGGGTCTTAGATCTCAAGGGAGGAATGCTTTCATGTAGACAGAACAATGGTTCCACTGACCTAGAAGTTGAGACTGTCATTTGGGCTCTTCATGCCACTGAACCATGATGAAAAAAGGAGGCTATTATACTAGCTCTGGGCATTGATTGAATTTATCAAGGGGAAATAGGGTTTGTGAGCACAATGAGAGCAGGAAGGGCTAAGCTTGGAATCAAGCAGATTCTGGGTACTAACCCTTCCATATCCTGTAGTGAAAGTTAAGGTAAGATTATAGCATACCAATAAAGGCAGTAATGAAGGTTTAGTTCACATCATCATGTAAAAGACCCTGAACAACCAAAGTGCTGGCTAAGGGCAAAGGAAACATGGAAGGATTGTGGAAGAAACACATTATAAATATAAATTGCAGTCTTATGACAAGTTAAAGAAACAAGGACTATCGCAGCTGTGCATATTTTGTTTTTTGCTTATTTTGTATTTATCTGTATGTATTAACTGTTTATTTTTTCTCTCACTTCTATATTATATAGGAAATATTGATGTGTACCTTTATTCTTAAAAAATTCAGATGGGGTATGACTAAACTGGAAGAAAAATTAAAATCACCTAGAGATGGGAATGATGACTGATAAGACTTTGTGTCTTTTTGGGGAGAGTAACAGTATCTTCAATTATTTAAGGGATCCTTTTATGATATTGTTATTGTTACTGGAAATTTAAATCTGGGGTTAAAGTGTAAGAATAAATGCTTAATAGTCCAAGGGTAGGATTTGTTTGTTGGCTCTTAGCTCTGTTCTTGCCCTTTTGTGCTGTTCTCTGTAGTTCGGGGGCTAGAAGGCTAAAAACTATATTTCTTAGTTGCCCTTACCAGCCAACTTCTCATTATTGAAAGTGGAAGAATGGAGATGCTTTTTCTTTCTCAGCTTCTGATTGAGCCTGTAGAAGTAGCAAGGGCACAGGTGGTGGGTCAGTCCACATTTCGGCTTCCCTCCTTGGAAGGACAGTTCCAGAAGCATCAGCAGCAAGTTCCCAGCAGCCTCTGCAGCATAAAGGTCATATAAAAATTTCTCTTTTTAATCCTTTATTACTAAGAGTGAGAGCAGCTTCCTGTAGGTATTACTCTGGATAACTTCACATTTTCCCTTTTTGTTACTCAAGTCTTTTCAACCCTTTGATAACCAGTTCCCAATATTAAATTCCCTCTTTTTGAAATATCTAACAGGGCTTCTATTTCCCTATAAGGGCAACCACTGATACAGACGAAACAAAAGCCCAGCCTATGCAAACAAAAACATGGAGTAGGTGGATGAGGAAAAAGATGGTGGTTGATAGGCGAGGAAAAAAACAGAAAATTGGATGATAGGATGTCTTTATAAGGTCAAAGACACCATACTATCATTTCTGATGTGTAGCAGTTTCAGGGGGTGACAAGGTTCTGAGTGTGGCCCTGTGAAAAGGGGGTAAACTAAAATGGAAGTATAGATTCACTGTAATTGAGCAAATCTTTTAACTGTAAGGCTATGACACCACTTGGTTGATTCAGATGGCGACTGAAATCAAGAAAAATGATGCCAGAATATGAGATAAGAAAAAAGATGGAGACATGTTGGACTATGTCTTCTAAAATACGGTGATAATTTTATATTAAAAATATATTTTAATGGCCAAGATAGGCTACTAATAATCACATGAATTATTTTTCCCCTTCTCAAACTGCTAGACCAATGCACAATGAAAATGTCAAAGATTGCTATACCTCTTGTCTAAAGCAATAGCCTTAGACTTGCCAGCAGTGAGTTACCATCAACAAAACTTGGCAGGGTGGAATCTTAAATTTTCCTCCAAAGTTCACAAAATAAAAACACTAAAAGGTCATAGATTAATATATGCCCTTAGCTGAAGTCATTTCAGCTCTTCTAAAAAATCTTATGCTATAATCATAAAAGAAAAATATCACAAGATCCAGTGTTTAATGGTCCAGCAATAGCACTATAATTAGCCCACACACTTTTAAAATGACATAAAACTATCATTAGAGAAAAATGGGATTAAGAAGACCACCAGAGATTATTTGTACCTCACTCCAATGTGCTGCTTGAAAGTGATTTCATTTTCCATTGTGCTATTTCATGTATTCGATTCCTTAACTTCTCTTTTGCTGAAATCTTTGCAGTGATGGTCTGTGCAGTTGGTATTATCTGGCATTTCCTTTCCAGGAAACACAAAACAGCGCCAACATATTAATTTGGTATCAAAAGAACAAAATGTGTAGCTATGTTGTGCTCTTAAAAACCCAACACTCATTTATCTAGCTGGATTTGACTAGGAAGTGCTTTTATCTTATTTACACACTCTGTAACTCAATTATGTCCACAAAACATTCCCTCCAGATAGAATTCATTAGAGTTGGTATTTTACTCTGGAGTACACTTTGCTATTTCCCTTTATAATTAATGCATCATTGTGGATTCCATTAGCATTGCTACATAGGCTCCATCCCTACCTGCTAGAGGAAAGCGCTGTATTCAGTCACACTTTCTCTGCACTGTTGCAAGTTTTTTTTTTCCAACTGATAACTACAGTTCAGAGTCTACTAAATTCAGCAAGTCAAAAATTTTATGTAGGCTAAAAACTGATAAAATCCATTCTCGTGCAGTTGATTCTGACTCCTAGTGATCCTGGCACAAATCTGGTGAATGGATACTTTATGGTCTAAAAACTGATCTCCCGCAAAGATCTTCTAATTTAACTGTGGGTTACTCCTTTAAGTGCTGATTTTTAAGTATAAATATTAAGGGTAATTGTTTTTACTACTTTACCAAAATCAACTAATACTTAATTACAAAATACTGTCAGTGTGCACTGTGAGCCATTCTTGTCTGTATTTCAGCTTGTCTGGTTTTTGCCTCTTGGATTGCTTTTTTGTATGTCCTCTCAAAGCTTGTTACTCAAGGGATATCAGACAAATCCATTTGGTAGCTTCAGTCACTTAGTTTTATGAAAAGGAATAAAGAGCAATGGAATAGAAGCATTATTACTAGTTGCAGATCATTACCAAGGACACATCTAAGGTAGACAGCAAAGAACGAAGCAAACATAGAAATGTAGAGAATGACATTTTTTTCAAAATAAAAATAGCTTTATTCTTTTTTGATAATAAAAAATGATATATGCTTATTATAAAACTTTCACATACATAAAAGTACAAAGAAAGTAAAGACCACCCAAATACCACAGACCAGAAGAAAAACATCATTAGCATTTTGGTGAAGATCTATCAAACATATATTATTTTAAAATACCCAATGTTATAAATGGCCTTATATTAAACATGCTATTCTGTAATCTGCAATATTTCAGGGACAAATTTCCATAGCAATAAACATAGATCTACAAAATTTTTAATGACAGATGCATACTATTCAATTGTATGTAAGTGCTATAACTCATTTATTCCATCTTCTATTAATGAATATTTAGGTTGTTTCCAATTTTTAACATAATAAACATCATGAAGTGCATCTTTGGGCTCAGGTTGACAAATTTGTGCAATTTTTATTCATTGGGATAAATTCCTAAATAAATTGCTAGTTAAGGGTATCCTCCTTACATTTTTTTATATAAATTGCCTTCTAGAAAGATTGTATCAATTTTCACTCCTGCCAACAGCGAACACAAAAGCTAGTTCATTTGCCCATATTCTTGTCAACTGTTTAAATTTTTACCAACCTCGGCAGACAAAATTAATAATAATAATAAAATGATAAACATTCACATGGATTAGCTGTCTTTATCTCCAAATTGGTGATACTTCTAATTTTTAAGTTACCTCTTTTCAGGGCAAATATTTCCTGGACTTGAATGAAGAGTTTCAGTTTGTATTCCCATTCTATCAGTTGTGTGGCGAAGGACAACAGTCAACTTCTTTAAGCCTCACACATAAAACCCATCTCAAGAGGTTGTTTAAGGCTTAAGTGATATATGAAAGCACCTAGCACAGAACTAGACACATAAAAGTTAACTGAGTCTGAAATCTCCTACAGGGGAGCTCTTCCTACCTCCTTGCCCCTCCCCGACCCGATTCAAATTCATGTTGATCTGTAAGTAAATTTTAAAATTAATGAGCCAATGAAAGACTCTGGAAATATTCTCTTGCTATTTATAGAGAGGACCACAAAAGTTTGCGATGAGGTGGATGACCTCAATAAGAAGGCCTGTAAGTGAAGGTTTGGTAGACAGTACAGATCTTTGGACTAAAAATACCTCCCAGTAAAATACTTGCAAGTCAGGTCCATGAACCAGCAAATACACATAAATAATTTAGGACAAAAAGACTGAAACAAAACACAACAGACATTTTAGTTTATTCCCTGCTAAATGTTGGTTTATCATTGCTTACATATGGTTTAGGGATTTTTTTCTTAAATTTTTAAAAATTTTTTCCCATACAAAAATTTATACATATATTGTTATGTGACTCTAATTGCTCTCCCCATACTGTGACAGCACACTCCTCCTTTCCACTGCTTTAGGAATATTTTCCACCTGAAGCAAATTTATAAGCAATTTATACTATGTCTAATTCTTTTCAAAGCTATCTCATATATTAATGTTTAAAATTAATTATTTCTGTCCAAGAATGGTGACACAGAACCATTTAAGCAAATGATTGATGAGTATCTGAATATTAGAAAGACAACCTTTGGGTGCAATCTAGACGATAGTCTTGATGTACTATCTATCAATAATTTTGAAGACAATTTGATTCACTCACTCGACAAGTACGTATTGGGCCATATGATGTGCCAGGTACTGGGGATGTAAACATGAGCAGGACATAGCCTCTGCCCTTAAGAAACGTTCAGCTTTGTGGAGAAGAGACAAGTCAACAGGCAAATTCCAGTGCAGTGTGATAGTGAGGTGAGCTGCATGTAGGTGCTTCAGATTCCTTAGAAACTTGCTGAAGTTTCCATCACGATGAGCACACAGCACGCCATAGACTAGTTAGTTCAGGTGAATAGCAACGCCACAGGCCACCACGGCGTCATCACAACAGGATGAGGAGAAAACGTCTCTGGACCCATTCCAAAGAACGGGCCGAGAAAAGCTGGACCCCACATCCAGAGAACACTCCGAGAGCACACTGCAGCAGGGCCCAGGGACAGGAGCCAGTTCGTGTTAGAATTGGGATTAAATCTCTCCCAGGGTTCTTCCTATTCACTCATTCATTTATTCACTCAAATGTAAGGAGCATGAGGGCAGGAATTTTTGTTGATCTTCACTGTATCCCCAGTCCTAGAACAGTGCCTGACACAAGGGAGGCCATTGATAAGTATTTATTCAGTGAATGAATAAATTCATTTAATTCACATCAAATGACTGCAGACGTGGGTGCTAGTAGCAGAGTAGTGGGATGGTGAAAAATGCAGAAGACATGGGGAGACCCGTGTGTCTAATGAATGTATGTGGAATTAGCAAATGACTTTTCACATCCCTTTTCATAGGAGTTTGCACATACAGGGGCTTTTTTGTGCAACGTAGAGTACAAGAAAGAGCAAGGGCTTTGAAGTCAACAGATGTGTGTTCAAATCCTGACTCCTCCAGATCCTGGGAGGACCTTAGACAAGTTACTTAACCTCCTTGAGTCAGTTTCCTCACCTATAAAATGGGACTCATATCTTCAGGGTAGTTTTGAGCTTTAAACGGGAAAAAAAATACACAAAGTTCCTGACATAGTTACCTTCTCCTTCACCCCAGACACTGGGTTGTGCAGGGCTCTGGGAGAGCTGTGGGCCCTCAGTTGCCTGGATAACTATCCTGGAGTGCTTCTTCAGGGCTCCTTTCTATTTCTCTTTCCAAGAAGCCATCTCTAAGAAGACTTCCTTACCCTCTCTAAAGTGCACAGTAATCTCCGCCTCCTCCTTGCTCTTTCAGCACTTTCAGTTCCATTGAGTTGTGGTTCAAATGACAGATGACACCAAACTGTTAACTTAGGCATATGCCTTTTTTCCCTTACTAAATGGTTTGCCCCTTTCTTGTTACCTTTGTATGGAGCCCTGGTGGAGTAGTGGTTAAGAGCTCAGCTGTTAACCAAAAAGTCAGCAGTTCAAATCTACCAGCCACTCCTTGGAAACTCTATGAGGCAGTTCTACCTTGTCCTATAGGGTTGCAATGAGTCAGAATCAACTCAATGGCAATGGGTTTTTTTGGTTTGTTACCCTGGTACCTAACACAAGTGGCTTGATTCTAGTATTGTTTTTGTAAGGTGACACTGAGTTGATTTTGACTCACAGTGACCTTATGTGACAGAGTAGAACTACCCCATAGGGTTTTCTAGGCTGTAATATTTATGGGAGCAGACTTCCAGGTCTTTCGTCTGCAAAGCCTCTGGGTAGGTTCAAACCACCAACGTTTTGGTCAGCAGCTGAGAATTTAACCGTTGTGCAACCAGGGCTCCTTTGTAATTATAGTAGATGCTTAGTAAATGCTATTCTTAATAAGCCTCACTTCCTATATAATCTCACATCAGGTCATGAAGTTGTTTTATACAGGCTGATGTACCACCTCATAAAACTCCACTATTATGCAGCGAGTCACATATCATTACAACGGCTCTCAAGAAGTCAATAAAATTGATTATGTCAGAAATCCCATACTTATTTTAAAAACCAATATTTTCTCCATGTTTTGGGGCATTATAAAATGGGACAAAAACCCTAACAGCATAATAATTAGGATCTGCCAGGAGGATTGCCCATGGTATGTTATAAGGATGAAGATGAGTGAAATTCTTTACTAATTCGTATTTACTGATCAGAGGGAATACTCAGAGGCTTATTCTTAGTTTTTTCTTGTGTTTTAGTCTTCACATCATAAAACCATGGAGATATCCTTCTATTACCTATAGTAGTATATAAGACTTAATTCCTATCAATTAACATTTATTAAAGCACCCACTAGAAGGCAAGTCTGGTCAGGAGGATTAGATCACTCAGCAGAAGATTCTGGTATTTCCAGGCATAGTGGCATCTGCTCACCATATCATTAATCAGGTCACTGCCAGCTAGTATGACTTGGTCTTTAAGTTGTCCAAATAGATCCTAGCAAGGTGATCTGGTCGATAAGATCATCGGTCAACAATATTTCCAGAGCCTTGTCTTAGTTATCTAGTGCTGCTGTAACAGAAATACCACAGCAGATGGCTTTAACGAGCAGAATTTAATTTTCTCACAGTTTAGGAGGCTAGAAGTCTGAAGCCAGGGTGCGGACTCCTGGGAAAGGTTTTCTCTGTCGGCTCTGGAGGAAAGTCCTTGTCTCTTTTGAGCTTCTGCTCCTGGGCAGTCTTCATGTGGCTTAGCATCTCTCTTCCCTCATCTCTTCTTCTTCTGCTTGCTTGTTTGTTTAATGTCTTTTTATATCTCAGAAGAGAATGACTCAAATACTCCCTATACTAATCTTGCCTCGTTAACATAACAAAGATAACACATTCCCAAATGGGATAACCACAGGCATAGAGGTTAGGATTTACAACACATATTTTGGGAGGACATAATTCAAAATTCAATCCATAACAAGCTCCTACTCTATGTTAAGCAACATCCTAGATAATAGGATGAATATAAAATAATTAAAAGAAATGATTCTTTTCTCAAAAACACACAACCTAGATGGAAAGGTAGAGTGCCCTGATCTGTACCAATCTGAGAACACTCTAAGGAAGTGGTTCTCAAAGTGAAAGCCCCACATCAGCAGTATCAGCTTCACCTGGGAACCTATTAAAAAGGCAAATTTCTTTCCAACAAAGTCAAAGAAAAGTAAGAGCTTCCTTAATGACCCTTCATTGAAGGTACTGGTTGGGTCCAGATTCAAAGTGAAAAAGAGTTTAACATTGAATCAATTCTTGCTGATCTCTTTTGTAAGATATTAGCGGCAACTTCACAGGATTCTGGAGCCCTGGTGGTGAAGTAGTAAAGAGGTCGGCTGCAAACCAAAAGGTCGGCTGTTCTAGAATCCACCAGCTGCTCCTTGGAAATCGTACGGGCAGTTCGACTCTGTCCTATAGGGTCACTATGAGTCGGAATTGACTAGATGGCAACGATTTTAGTTTTTTGGTTTTCACAAGATTCTAGACTAATTTCCCCAAGTCAGCCAGGATACTCTTTCAGACTGTATCTCTAAGATCAGCAAAACCAGCCTCAAAATGGTTTGCAAAATATAAAGCCAAAGGCCAAAGACTTTTACTGCTTCCTTTCATTAACATGTATAATCAAGAGTTGCCAAACTAAGGTCACAAAAGTTAAAATCATATGAAGTCTTGTCCAACATTTTCCCCCTATTAATTTTAACATATGGGCAGTTTGGGAGCATTGGGGAACATGTATGCCATGATCTGTGGGAAGACAGCACTGGGCAGCCAGGCACTCTGCAGATAAGTGTGAGTGTGGCTTCTCCCAGCTGTTTACCTGGGGATTTTACTAGACCTGTTAATCAGACTAAGTCTTATTGTGCTTTTAACCTTACTTCCTGCCCTGGGATCTTTTTTTCCCAGAATTCTAGCTCCATGTTTCTGACCTTGTCTCTGTTAACTTGACCCTGACTCCTGGTTTTCTTATTTGATTGGTTATTCTTGAACCTGGACTCCAATCTATGATTGTCAGTTACTGACTCACCAAAAAGAAAAGGTGTGAGTCTATTCCTCTGATGCACAGAAATCTAGAGGCCTACCCTCTTACTACAAACTTCCTGTAGAGGAAGATTCCATAAATCTTCTGGAAATGTTTTTTTTTTTTTCTCTCTTTTTGGACTTTCTCCATTCATTATCACAAAGATAGTCACTATCCCCACTTTGTTAAGTTACTCAGCAATATTTATTATAGCTGCATTTTTTACTATGTGGGTTTGTGGAGATAATTTAATTCAATTTAACTTATATGGAAGCACCTGCTCTGTGTAGGATACTATGCTAGGCCCTGAAGAGATGCTCCTTACACACTCAGGGAGTGTGGAAGGCAGAATAATGACCCTCCAAAGAAGTCCACTTCCTAATCCCTGGTACCTGCGAATATGTTACCTCATATGAGAAACGAGAATTTGCAGATTTGGTTAAGTATTTTTGAGATGGGGGATTATCCCGGATTATCTATGTAGGCCCAAAGCAACCATAAAACACAAAACCAAAGCCATTGCTGTCAAGTCGATTCCAACTCCTAGCAACCCTATAGGACAGAGTAGAACTAACTGCCCCATACGGTTTCCAAGGAACGCCTGGTGGATTCCAACTGCTGACCTTTTGGTTAGCAGCCATAGCTCTTAACCACTGTGCCACCAATGCAACCATAGGGATCCTTATAGGAGGGAGGCAGAGGGTAAGAGTGAAAGAGATATAAGAGGTCAGAGAGAGAAAGACAGACAGAGAGAGACTGATTGATTTGAAGATGCTATGCTGCTGAGTCTGAAGACAAAGGAAGATGTCATGAGCCAAGGAATTAAGGTTGTCTCTAGAAGTTAGAAAAGGCAAGGAAACAGATTCTCACTAGAGCCTCCAGAAGGAATGCCAAGGACTTCCAGAATGTAAAATAATGAATTTATGATATTTTAAGCCACTAAGCTTGTGGTAATTTGTTACAGCAGTAACAGGAAACCAATACAGGAAGTTTACACTCTGTTAAGAGAGAGAAGATGACACAGTTAACTTTGATACAATTCAGAAAGTGACAAATGTAAAACAGGAATAAAAAAAAAAATTGTATAGAAATACTTATAAAGTTAGTACTTCTGGCTGGAGAGATCAGGGCAGCTTTCTGGGTATGCAGCATATCTGAAGGGTTGAGTAGAATTTCCAAAGGGAAACCCTCCAGGAAACCACAGGGTAAAAAGGCACAGTGCTAGAAGGTGGAGAACTAAACTGAAAGCCAACCTTGTGACCAGCCATTTTTTCAGGGGCAAAAAATTACTCAATTAAAAAAAACAAATCTATACATTCAGGCTATAATAAGTCTCTAAGTTTGTAAAAATTTATAGTAATAGTTGACATTTGTATTACATGTGATGAACTGTCCTGAGAGTTTAAATATAAAAATACAGATCTTGGGCAGGAATTCCCTTTCTGGCAGAACATGCCATAGCCAAGGGTAAGCCTGCCTATGACACAGATGACCAGAAAAATACTAAGGACCAGTCAAAATAAGCAAAATGGTAATTCTTTTAAAAGGCATCTATTAATATTCATAAATTAAGACATTCCCTACAACCTTTGCAAGCAAGAAAAACCAAATAATCAAATCCAACAGAACCTATTAGCAGAAAAGAAACTGACATTGATGACTGGCTAGAAGAAGACATTAGAATTCAGTCCCTTTTTGGTAGGTTTTGAGTGTTTTGTGTGTCTGAAGTCAGAGCTCACGATCTCAAGTGATTTTAAATGGCTCTTATTGTTTCCTCCATAATTTAGCTTGGGTTTGATCATGAGGCAATTATCCTGGTGAAACTATTTTTTAAGTCACTCTGTTTTGGGGGCTGGGAAGGAAAGAGTGGCATTGTCTAGACTGCTTGTCTGCACCACCCAAACTCACCATCAAATCATCGTCTTGGCATTACCTATGGAGGCAATGCCTGCCCAAGACGATACCTATAGACAGGTGACTCAGCATTGCTTTTTCCTTTATCTTCTAGTGAAATTGAGTTCTTTTTCTACTGTTTACATTCATTCCAGGAAAATTCAAAGGAATAGCTCTACTCCACTAGCCTGTTCCCATGAGTATCGCTGGCAGCCTCTGAAGAAGTATCCATATTCATATCATAGGCCCCTAAGTCCTGGGACGGCGCTTCATGCTTTGGGGACCAACTTTCTTTACAAGAAGAACTAGGCATGTTGCAAGCATCCTCATTTATCTTACTCCCTGCCTTTCTGTCAAAGCCTAGAAATGTAACCTCAGACTGGCTGCATTCAAAAGGAACTTTCTGAGTCTTTCTATCTTCTTTCAAGTCTTTATCATGAGGCAGCGAACGAATATTCTGGTTTTCATCATCTTCCACTGGAATACTTGGTACGTTATCCAAGAAAAGGGGCGAAGGACACCGGAAGGACTTTAGTGATGTAGGAGGGTCTTCCGCAAAATATAAGCTGGCTTGAGTACTTTCAAGAGTATGTAGGACCTAATTAACAAAGAAACAAACGCCAAGTTAAGATTGAATAACCTTTCTTTTTTCCTTTCTTAGTCTTCCTACTGAAAAATTTGCACTCACTTTCATGAAATAAGTTCAACTATCTAATTTTGAACTAGAAGGGACCTTAAAGATTAACTGTTCTTGTTATTACTTGCTAGCCTCCGACTCACAGTGGCCGAGCGCACAATGGAATAAAATGCTGCCTGGTCTTGTGCCATCCCCATTATCGGTTGCAGACTGGAACATTGTGATTCATAGGGTTTTCACTGGCTTATTTTCAGAAGTAGATTGCCAGGCCTTTCTTCCTAATCTGTCTTAGTCTGGATACTCGACTAAAACCTATTCAGCATCATAGCAACATGCAAACCTCCACTGACAGATGAGTGGTGGCTGCGACTGAGGTACACCGACCAGGAATTGAAACCAGGTATCCCACCTGGAAGACAAGAATTCTACCACTGAACCACCAATGCCCCCAAAGATTAACTAAACCTTTTCATTTTAATGATGAGTAAATTAAATGACTTGAAGCAAAGTATAAAGGAAACTGCACTGAATTAAATATCAAGAGACTTCAATGTTAGTCCTAGATTTGCCACAACTGGCTTCATGATCTTGGGTGAGTCTATTTACATTTTTTACTTAAATCATAATATATGCAGGATTAGGGTGGCAGGAGGGGTGGACCAGACCCAATCTGTAGTTCTCAAATGCCAGCTGGTGTATTGTTGGGTCAGAACTACCTCAGGGACTTTGTTATGATACAGATCCCTTAGACCCATCTTAGAGATGGTCATTCCAAAAAACCTAGAGATTGGGGCCCAGGGATCTATACTTTAAAATCTCTCCAGTTGATTTGGATATG
This sequence comes from Trichechus manatus latirostris, assembly GCF_000243295.1. Classification (NCBI taxonomy): domain Eukaryota; kingdom Metazoa; phylum Chordata; class Mammalia; order Sirenia; family Trichechidae; genus Trichechus; species Trichechus manatus. The sequence goes on from NW_004444022.1 coordinate 6,456,140, forward strand.
CAACTAAATTTGAGAACCCTTGACCTAAGATAATATAACATACCTTCACACACACACACACACACACACACACACACACACACACACACACACAGAATTTTTAATAATACAGTTTACAATTTACAAAGTGGTTTTACAAACATTACCTCATTTAGTCTTCACAATAATATTATTATTCTCATTTTATAGATAGTAAAGCTAAGGCTCACAAAAGGGAATCAACATCACTAGCCAGTAAGAAGCAGATCTGTTGCCTGACCCCAGATCTCCTGGTTTCCAATTCTATGTTCCCTCCACTAAACATCTCATGGGTCTTTTCTGGGCCCAAGATTCCACATCACAAAGCATCTCATTGGTGGTGTCAGTCCTGGAATACAGGTCTCCTGACTCCCAGGCCAGGGCTCTCTACAGTCTGATCATGTCATCTCCTTGTTTCAAACCTTCCATGGCTCAATGATGGACTCAGGATAAAATCTAAACTTCTATAATGGATTCATGCCCCTTTATCACTTTAACAGAAGTACTGTCTTAACTCCATGAAACATCTTTATTGCTGCCTAAATCTAACCTGTTCTTCTTCAGGTCATAATTCAGCTGTCACCTCCCTCAAGCAGCTTCCTTGACTTCCACAGGCTAGTATGTATTCTGACTCTATGCTCCTTTATCAGCCTGGACTTCCATCTATCATAACGCTCATCTTGTGTACTGAAATTCCATGTTTATTGTTCTGACTGTTCCTCTGGACATGAGGGCAGGAATTGTATCTTGACCACTGAGGTATCCCCAGTACACAGTATGGCAAATACAAGGTAGTCACTAAATAAATATTTGTTGAATAAATAGACAAATAAGTTAATGAATGATTATATTGACGGATACATGAATAAAAATGAATAAGGGTAATATATGCTGCATTTTTAATGGGCCAGATCTCTTAATGAAGGTTGAATAAAACATTCTCTCTAAACTTCTCACCTATGTCTTTTTACTAAATCTTTATGATGTCCTGGTTTCACCCAATGAATGACCTCTACCAGGGTACCAAGGAGCCCTGGTGGTGCAGGGGTTAAGCACTGGGCTGCTAACCGAAATGTCGGCCGTTCAAACCCATCAGCCTGCTCCATGGAAGAAAGATGTGGCAGTCTGCTTCCTTAAAGATTACAGCCTTGGAAACCCTATGGGGCAGTTCTATGCTGTCCTACAAGGTCACTATGAGTTGGGACTGACTCAGTAGCAATGGGTTTGGTTTTTTGGTTTACCAGGGTACCAAATGATGGGATTTTTTGATCTGGAAAAGCTATCTATTAGGTTAGAATTCTCTGTTGAGGGCTGGATTTGTCTCATTAATAAAGAATTCACTTAGATACATAATTGATCCAATTTAAATTTTCCCTGGTTCTTTGGGCTGAATTTTGGATAAAACCATGTGTATACATACTTCATCCATCAGTGGCCTTAACTTGGCCTTCGTTGCAGTACACTGGCCTGCCAAGGAGAATAGCTTGGCGGAGAAATTCCGAGGACACGGATTTACTTTCTTATCTAAAAATGAAAGACACGAATCAAGGCCTCTCTTCTCCATCAGTTCCATAAGGAGATCCCTCTAGGAAGAGAAGGAGACAACCTTATCATACAGAGCTCTTATCAGAAAAATGACCAAGAGATACATGCAGAGGTGAAGAAATTCTTACCAGCTGGATATGTTTTGGATCTTCTAACACCACTTTACAACCTGTCAGAACTTCCATTATCACCTACATGGAACATACAGAAAGTTAGGCTAGATCTTAATATATCACAAATAACAGTTGCAACTATTAACTATGACACTGAATAGTGCATTTTCATTAATCATTTTATGTTTTATTACTTGAGTTATTACACAGAATTAATGTATAAGACAATAAACCAAAACACCCATTGCCGTCGAGTCGATTCGGAGTCATAGCAACCCTTTAGGATAGAGTAGCACTGCCCCATAGAGTTTCCAAGGAGCGGCTGGTGGATTCGAACTGCCAGTCTTTTGGTTAGCAGCCAAATGCTCAATCACTGCACCACCAGGACTCCATATAAGACAATGAGTAACAGGAATTCAGTAAGTCTAAAAGTTAAGGCCCTTTAAAAAATTCTTCTTAGAATTTAGAATATTCTTGGTGATAAACTCTCCCCCTTTGTTAACTGGTAGCTGGCACTTACGATTCCAAAGCTGTAGACGTCTGTTTTAATGGAAAGTTTGCTCTGTCTGATATACTCTTCTGGCATGTACCACAGATGTTTACTGTTACTGCTGGTCATGTTTATGGTAGAACTCTGGTGTTCTAGGTGGGGTCGGAAGTGTGCCATGGCGAAATCAGTTAGTTTGGGTTGAAACTGATCATCCAAAAGTATGTTTGCACTAAATTGTGAACAAGCACAAATAAGATAAAAGATCATTAAGGCATGCCAGTGAAGAACAACATGACAAGCTCACCTTCACAGCTGGTTAATGCAAAACATTGATAAAATAAAGCAAAACATAATTTCTCATGAACTAGAGGACATTTACTCATTTTTCTTAAAGAATAAATTCAAAAGTTGTAGAAAATCTAAAATAGAAGCTTGACTTAGGAATAACGGTCATTCAAAATTTACAGAAGGAGCCCTGGTGGTGCAGTGGTTAAGCATTAGGCTGCTAACCAAGGGTCAGCAGTTCGAACTCACCAGCTGCTCCATAGGAGAAAGACGTGGCAGTCTGCTTCCATAAAAATCGCAGCCTAGGAAACTCTACAGGGCAGTTCTATCCTGTCCTATAGGGCCTCTATGAGTCTGAATCAATTCGACGGCAACAGGTTTGGTTTTGTTTAATATTTACAGATGTGTATTTAGAGTTGATGAATAAACTATAAAGTTAACCAAAAGAGCTTTCCTTGAAAACATTAACTGATTTTTAATCAGCTGATCAATTAAGTGTCCAGGTTGTCAAGAATTTCATTCTTCTTGGGTCAACAATCAATGCCCATGGACACAGCAGTCAAGAAATCAAATGATCTTTTTAAAGTGTTAAAAGCAAAGATGTCACTTTGATGACTAGGGTGCACCTGACCCAAGCCATGGTATTTTCCATCACCTCATACGCATGTGAAAGCTGGACAAAGAAAAAGGAAGACCCAAGAATTGACACGTTCAAATTTTGGTGTTGGCAAAGAATACCGAATAGACAATGGACTGCCAGAAGAATGAACAAATCTGCCTTGGAGGAAGTACAGCCAGAATGCTTCTTAGAAGTGAGTATGGTGAGACTTCCTCTTACTTTGGATGTGTTATCAGGAGGGACCAATAGCTGGAGAAAGATATCATGTTTGGTAAAATAGAGGGTCAGTGAAAAAGAGGGGAGCCCTCAATGAGATGGACTGACACAGTGGCTGCAACAATGGGCTCATACATAGCAACGATTGTGAGGATGTCACAAGACCAAGCAACACTTCAGTCTGTTATACATAACGTGGCTTTGAATTGGAGCCAACCTGATGGCATCTAACAACAACAACAATGTACATACAGCTGTAACGTGGAATGCTAGGCATATCAGCAAAAAGCCACTGACCGCGAGTGATTTCAAGAGTCTTATGTAGCCTCTGCCTTAATGATAACCCTGACCCCATTGTTCCATCACGACGGCTTTTCTGTCTTTCAGTTAGTTAAAATACATATATTTGCAGAAGCAAAGGGAGAGTGCTTAGAGTCAGTTTAAGCTGTTGTCACTTAAAAATCTTAATAATCACTTAACATCCTGGCTAAGAGTAAGCATCAGCTTACTATTACCTCAGAAGGGCTGTCTTAGCAAAGATGGAAATGGATAAACCAAGGGGGAGACACATTTCACCTGACACATGCCCCAGCTCCGCCTTTTCCTTGCTGGGTGACTGCTGGTGGGTTACTTCGCCCCATAAACCTCAATTTCCTCTTTCCTCACATGTGAAATTGAGGAAAACAATAAAACTTATAGGACTGATATGGACAATATAAAGTGCATAGCCTAATGCCTAATGCTCAGTTAAAGGTAGCTAAATGACGATTACAAGGCATTGGCAGTTCAGTGGTAGAATTCTTGCCTTCCACGTGGGAGATCCGGGTTCAGTTTCCGGCCAATGCACCTCATGTGCAGCTACCACACGTCAGTGGAGGCCACTGTGTTGCTATGATGCCAAACAGGTTTCAATGGAACTTTGAGACTAAAATGGACTAGGAAAAAAGGCCTGGTGATCTAGTTCTGAAAATCAGCCAATTAAAACCCTATGAATCACAATGGTTCGACCCACGAAGGATCATGGGGATGGTGCAGGACCAGGTAGCATTTCATTCTGTTGTGTATGGGGTCATCATGACTCAGGGGCCGACTCGAAAGCAGCTAACAATAACAAAGACGATGATTAGTAAATAGTCATAAGAGAGCAGATGGATATTGACAGAGGAGGTGGGTGGGCCAAGAAAAATCTGCCTTCTTTTCAATCTTCCTTAGGGATATTCAAAGCTTGCTTTTTGTCCCCTGAAACCAAAGCATCTAATATAGACTTTCCTCTTTCTAAAAATAATTTCTAGGCCCACCCATCCAAGATGTCAACAGGTATATTTATAGTACTACATATTATTATTAAAAATGGTAATTGATACTGGATAAGAACAATAAATTCTCAATCCTGAAGCAAATTCTAGATCTTACAAAAGTCCCAGAGGTCCTTGCTGTTCCTGTATGAGCAGGCCAACAGGCACTTCCAAAGGTCTGTATTGTAGGAGTTATTACTACTCAGAGTGGTTGTGTTATAAGGTGCTGTTGAATCAATTTTGACCCATAGTGACCCCGTGTGACAGGGCAGAACTGCCCCATACGATTTTCTAGGCTGTAATCGTTACGGGATCAGATTGCTGGGTCTTTCTCCCGCGGAGCTGCTGGGTGGGTTCAAACTGCCAACCTTTCAATTAGTAGCGGACTGCTTACCCATTGAACTACTAGGGCTCCTAACTATTCCGAGCACTACCTATAGAGAGAGAAATCGGGGGTTATGGGAGTCCTGTATGAAACTAAGGCCTCAATAATTCTAGTCCAGACTTAGTCTAAGGCTGGGTTTTCAACAGGAAAAATAAAATGACTCCCATTCTCTATCCCTATAAAGGATAGAGAATAATACGCTCTAACCTTTATTCCACTCTTACCTCCTTTAAGTATGGCAGGAGAATTGCAACATCCAAAAATCTCACCTTATCATAATCCCTAAATCCCCTTACCTGTACTGTGACCCTTGCATTTATGGGGAGACAGTCAGAGAGGCCCCAAGACGTATACTATTGAGCACAGTTCTCATTCTCCTTACCTTATCATTTCTCTCCAGATATTCCAAACCTGGCAGCTGCTAAGGCCAGTCTGGGTCTCACCCAGGACCATCTGTGTCACTCCTCACTATCCATTTTCCCACTTAGAAGACTGTTGACAATCCTGACATCCCTCTCAAGATGAGGACTCACTAGAGTCAGATCCTACCTTCTTTCCAGTGCTAGACAAGAACAGGCATTCAGCTCTAATTACTTCCTCCAAAGGTGTACGATGCACTTTCTAACATCAAGTCTGGGGCTACTGGAGATGCCCTGATCCTTCAGAACACCGGGGCATTTTAATCCAAGAGTTTGCTGGGTTCACCAGGAGGTGAGGCGGGCAGAGAAGTTCATTCACTCTTGCTGCCAGGACCCAAGAGCCTGGCTCTCTTCTGCATGCTCCCACTTTAACTCAGGATAGAAGGAGGACAGAAAAGCTCTAAACGCAAGATTTCTAATACTGAGCACCTAGCCCTCTTCTTCCTCCACCCCAGCTCAAAAGCAAGAAGGTATGGAATCATAACTTAAAATTCTGGAAGAACCATGAGAATGCAAAAGGCTGACTTTGTGAAACACTTGGAATCCCTGAAGGTCTGCTCAAAGTACATGCATACATACATTACTAAAACAAAGCCTATAATCTATTCCATTTATTTGATCCTCCCCAAAACTGTTGGGAAGCTTTCAGCAAGTCATGCATCTGTAAGAGTTAGGCAGAGGTGAGCGGCATAACCACAAACAATGTGTTATACAATAAAACCCACAAAGGACTTTAGAGTTAGTGGGAGGCCATCAATAAGAATCAGAAATTGTTCCAGGGCATTGCATTTACACTTTGAATAATGATATTTGGTGAAAAGGCAAGTTGTTTACGAGCCAGCTTTAGCATATAACATAAATTTTGAGTCCTGTGATTTACACTGTTCTAAATAAAGGTTAATGGAGGCTGAGGAAGAAGGATGTTCTGTTTTGGAAAAGTGGAAATTGCAGAAGGCCTTTCAACAATCAATTCTACCCCAATTCTTTCCCCTAGAATAGAATGTTCAAATATAAAGTACCTTCAGCTACCAAGCAGGTCAACTGACTATGTTTATCCTGTGGGGAGAAAATGGACTAACAAAATAAAGACAACATAAAATAACTAAAATCATAAGGATATAATGGAAAAGGACAGCTTGCAGTTACTGTGGCCACTAGAGACAGAAAAAAAAAAAAAATCCAAGGTTTCCACACCTTCAATTTAGTGTTTTTATAGCCTCTTTTTCTCCTTGCAAGGCTATTTCCGGTAACAGAAAGGCCATCACCTCTCTGGGTAATTTTTCTAGCAGAAGGGGTGCTTTGTCCATTGAAGAGGTGGGGAGACCCTACACAAGTTGGTGACTTTGGATCCTGACTGGCAATGTTACTTAATTTCTCTATCAGTAGGGATCTCCAGGACAATTATTTTTGGGGGCTTGCACTCGACTACTAACCTAAAGGGTGGTGGTTCAAACCCACCCAGCAGTGCCATGGAAGAAAGGCCTGTCATTCTGCTTCTGGAAAATTACAGCCAAGAAAATCCTATGGAGCAGTTCTACTCTGTAACACATGGGGTTGCTATGAGTCAGAATCAACTCAACAGCAATGGGTTGGTTTTTTTTGCACCCCACCCCCAACCAAACAAACGCCACTTGGTAACGAGACTCGCTTTCTTCGGTCACCAGTTTGTGTCCTGATTTAGTAGAATCCCTCAGGCCTTAAATATAAAGCAAGATGATACACCTAGTTTATAATCCAGAATTCGAATTTAAGTGTAAATGCCATGTTTGGCATATAAGAGCATGACTGTTTTTAAAAATATATATATTTTTTAAGAATCTGAAGGATTATTGGGTCCTCAGGAGAAGTCCTGAACCAAGTCTGCTGGCCTGGTGTCAGGATCGAGTAGGGCATCCCATGCCATCTAGAAGGGGCTAATCTGTGGCTCCCTACCCCCTCTTTGCAGCCACTCAGTCCTTCTAGTTCCTCAGAAAAGAAATAATCTATACACTTGCTTATTGTAATCTTACATCTCTGGTTAATTTCCCTTTTTAAGAAACCCATTCTTCAGCAACTAGCTTCTGTCTTCTTTTCTTTCCCAGACCATCCCCCACCCCTTGTATGAAAAACTGTTTCACTTGGCAGGAGACAAATGGCAATAGCGATTAGAGAACATGATCTTATAGGAGACATTAGAAATGCTCACCAAGATTATCTCCTTGCTTTGGAAACATAACAGGAATGAACATCAGGGATGAGAAATGCCAAGGCTGAAAAGCCTAAAACAACCGCGAGACGAAACCTATTTCAATTCAAAATCGTTCATAAATGTGAAAACAATTAAGCTTGCTAAGGGATAGATGTAAATAACACGGTTTACAACTTTCAGATGCTTTTATGTGATCCCGTAATTCAAAAATGTCTTCGTTTCCCAAATGAAACTGTGAGGGTCTTTTACCAAGAACACAGACTGCAACTCTTCAAGATTCTTTTCTTTAAATCCTTTTCTTCCTGAAACTCTACCATCTGGAAACAAATTTTGTTTTTATAACACTCTCTTCGAACAGTTCAAATTACTAAGACATTTTTGGGTTAAATAAACCACCAGACGTCTCAAAAATACCTTTGAAATGTGGCTTTGCTTCCTCCTGTGGGTGTTCTGAGCCCTGCCCTTGACAGTTTCTTCCTTAGAAAGCTATTTACTCTCACTCCTTGAACAAGGCTAAGATTCCAAACGCTTATCTCCAGGCCTAATCTCCCTCTCAAAATCTACTGCCTACTACCATGTTCACCAGGAATCCAACATCAACATTTCCAAATTTACACACACTAATTATTTTCTCCTCTCCTTCCCCATTTCCCTATGTCTGCCGATGAAGCCAACTTGCTCACAGTAATCCTGGCTAGAAATGCTCCATTATGTAATGCTTTCTAGCTGCTGTCTAGTCGACTCCGACTCGTGGCGACCCCATCGTGTCAGAGTAGAAGTGCTCCGTCGGGTTTTCAGTGGCTGATTTTTCACAAGTAAATCGCCAGTCCTGTCTTCCAAGGCACCTCTGGGTGGACTAGAATCTCCAACTTTTCAGTTAGCAGCTGAGTGTGTTAACTATTTGTACCACCCAGGGAGTCCCCCAGTAACATTAACCGAAAAAACCAAACCAGTTGCTGTCAAGTTGATTCTGACTCATGTCGACCCAGCGTGTGTCAGACTAGAACTGCCCTACAAACGGTTTTCAAAGGCTGTGACCTTTCAGAAGTAGATCACCAGGCCTTTCTGCTGAGGTGCCTCTGGGTGGATTTGAACTGCCAACCTTTCAGTTAGTAGCCAAGCATTTAACCATTTGCACTCCAGGGATTCTTCCAGTAATGCTAGATACCTTTAATTACCTAATAAGAGCATGATTGTTAGACTCACACAAACATAGGATCAGACCTCTCTTCCTCCATCTACAGCCAGGTGACAGAGGCAAGTAACTAACCTCTGTAAACCTCAGTTTTCTCTTCTGTCGAACTGAGATAATAACAATAATACCTAAACTCAGGGTTTCTGAGAAGATTAATAATAAGTTATTCACTGAGATTTTATGTCAAGTCTGAAGTCCTCTGACTTGCACCAAGATCCTTAATCCTTCTACAGGCTACTGGCTACCCTTAATATAATAGTACATACCAATGTAGTCAGGAAAAACTGGGCTTATTGCTGCTTCTGGGCTTTCTTTAGTCTGTTCCCCTCACCTGCAAAGCACTCCCCACTCCCTTATTTTTATCCAAATCCTCTATGCAGCCATGCCACTCCCTCCTTCAAGAGATTTTCACTGGATTACCCTGAATCATTTCTCCAAGCTCCTATCATACAGCTTGTACTATACCATGTGGCACTTAGATAGATAACATCTTATGTTGTTTACATAAGCATAATGTTGAGCCTAATAAACCAAAGAAGAGTCCTGGCGGCACAGTGGTTAAGCCCTCGGCTGCTAACTGCAAGGTCAGCAGTTCGAACCCACCAGCTGCTCCACAGGAGAAAGATGTGGTAGTCTGCTTCTGTAAAGATTATACCCTTGGCAACACTAGGGGGCACTTCTACTCTGTCCTACAGGGTCACTATGAGTCATAATTGACTTGATGGCACCCAACAATAATAAACCAAAAACCCAAACCCGTTGCTGTCAAGTCAATTCCAACTCATGGTGACCTCATGGTTTACAGAGTAAAAGTGAAACCTATAGGGTATTCTTGACTATAATCTTTACAAAAGCTGATCACCAGGGCTTTCTTCTGCAGCACCACTGGGTGGGTTCAAACTGCCAACCTTTAGGTTAGCAGTGGAGTGTAAACCATTTGTGTCACCTAGGGACCTCAAGCCTCTAAGATACTAAGTATTTGTTGATAATCAATTTGTTAATTAAGAAGACTTGAAACGGTAAGTAACTTTAGATCACTCAGTATAGGAATGGAAAATATGTAGCCCCAAACCAAACCAAACAAACTTGCCGTCGAGTTGATTCTGACTCATAGCGGACCTACAGGACAGAGTAGAACTACCCCATAGGGTTTCCAAGGAGTGGCTGGTGGATTTGAACTGCCGAGCTTTCTGGTTAGCAGCCAAGGTCTTAACCACTGCCGCCACCAGGGCCCCATATGTCAGATGTGGCCCGAGTGTTGTCAAGTCATCCTCCCGTATCCTTGGCAGACGACACTAATTGAGTTCAGAGAGGACCCACCCCAGATTCCCTTTCAACACTGTGCTTGGGAAGTCACTACCAATCAATCAGACATGGAATGTGAGATGAAACTGATTTGTCATCAGTATAACTGCTTCTTTTTCAAAGGAGGTAAATGAGGCCCAGATTGTTGAAGTGACTTGCTCTATGCAAAATAACTTGTTAATGGCAGAGCAAGGACTAAAACCTAGCCCTCCTAGTTCCCTGTCCTCTTTTAATTTACTACAGTCAACTGAAAGAAATACCTTTCCCTTCAACTACTCATAAAAGATTATGAAACTGTTGATTATAAAGCAGACTTGAAATAAACTTTCATCTCTTTTTTTCTTTAGCTCTACATAGATAATTCCAGTGGTAAAACAAAGCTAATGGATGAGTCACAAGATGACAGATTTTAGCTCAACAGAGTTCTAATAACCAGAGCTGCACCCAAATGGAGCAGGCCAGCCTACAATGTACTGGGCCCTCCACCATGAGAAGGGTCCAAGGACAAGACAGATGAGACACTTAGGGAGGTGGAAGGTGCAAGCGTCAACTGTTTATGCCACCCAGGGACCTCAAGTCTTGCATTAAACCAAACACACACAAAAAAAACAACCAAACCCATTGCCGTTGAGTTGACTCCGACTCATGGAGACCCCGTATGTTACAGAGCAGAACTAAGCTCAATGGTGTTTTCTTGGCTGTAATCATTACATAAGCCTATCACCAGGACACTCTTTCGTGGCACTACTGAGTGGGTTCAAACCGCCAATCTCCGTTAGTAGTCGAGTGCAAACCTTTATTATAGCTTATTGCCAGGCCCTGGGCTGTGCTCGCTCGCTTGATTATCTCACTCAGTCCTCATAACAGCCCTTTGAAGAGACGAGGTACTATCATGCTCAGTTCCAGATGATGAGACTGAGCTCCAAGGAAATCAGATAAGATGTGGCAGCCTGCTTCTATAAAGATTATAGCCTTGTAAATCTTATGGGGCAGTTCTACTCTGTCCAATAGGGTTGTTATGAGTTGGAATCGAGTTGCGGGCAATGGGTTTGGTCTTATTGCTTTGGACCAAGGTGAAACTACTAGAAAGTGTAGAGCAGAGATTTGCACTGAGATCTGTGTAACTCCAAAGGCCACACTCTTAACAAGAGACAGAGACAACAGTGAGGTCACTGGGGTAGTTGTTAAAACTGAGGAAGGGCAGAGAAGAGAGCAGGGAGAAGGTTCCTCTGGAAAACAGGCATTTTAAGGTTTTGCCTAAGGCCTGTCCTTGTGGGCTGGACTCTGGAAGTGCCTCCCTACATTGATCATCCCACCTCAGAAGCTGATCAGGGGAAGGCGTGGCCAGGATGTAATGGAGTGTGGGGTCATCTCTCTCTCCTCTCACAATCCCTAGATTTGTGAGTATAGAGCATGATACAAAGACAGGCAGGTGTAATGTCACAGAATTTGAAAGGAAGGTGTTCTACCTGGGATCTCCTTGGTTGGCCTTGAATATACAGGTGAGAAAACTGTGGCCCAAGAGCATGACGCAGGACTCGGGCTTGAGCCCAGATCTCCTGTGTTCTTCCCACGTTGCCATTCTTTTCCCTCCCCAGTGACAAAGAGGACATCATTTCATTTTGCTTAGACAAAAATATTGCTTATACTTTGGGTGCCTTGCAATCTCCATTTCTTAAACTATTTAAAAAACCACAGAGGTGTAAGATTATTAAGCTTCTTTACAGATAGAATTAACTACAAAGAATGAGTCAAATTATAATGTTAGGATTTCATTAGTAACTTGAGAGTCATTTTTGGAACTTCTTGTGATTATTTGGTTTAAGAGGGAAAGGTTGGAATGCCAAGTTATTTTTTTATAATAAATTTTGTTTTTATTATAAGAGTGGAGCATCCTTCTTAAATAAAAATTTTAAAACATAAAAAAGCAGAAGTAAAAAATAAGCTATATATATTTAAAAAAAAAAAAAGTCATAGCCTCTCCATCCAAATAAAGCCTTACTGACATTTTGGTAGGCTTTACTTTTAATCTTTAAAAAATTTTTTTAAGACTTTATTTTATTTTTGTTGTTGTTGAGAGTATACACAGCAGAACATACATCAATTCAACAATTTCTACATGTACAATTCAGCGACGTTGATTACATTCTTGGAGTTGTGCAACCATTCTCATCCTCATTTCCCTCCTCCATTAACATAAACATACTGCCCCTAAGTTTCCTACCTAATCTTTCGAGGTGCTGTTGTCAATTTGATCCCATATAGATAGATCTTAAAAGAGCACAATGCTCAAGGCAGACAAATCTTTTTTTATGCAAGAATTTTCAGTTTTACAAAGTTATAATTATATACTGTATACTACTTCAATTCAGTTTTTTCCACTTAATCTCCCTTTATCCGCATTGTTCCATGTTATTTCATGCTACTAAAAACCATTATTTAATAATGTCAAATGACTTATGATAAAGTGTCCTGTGATGTATCAGCCTGAGGCCCAAATGCAGAAAAGAAAATAAAGGTAACAATATCTTCCATTTTTCACTCCAATAAAAGCAGAGCCCTGACTTACTCAAGGAAAAGGCAATTATTTAACGCAGATTTTGAGATGCCCTTTTTTTGAGACAATTACCGTGGCTGTGCAATGAAACGGCATCCCTCCTAGAAACTGCCTTTTCTTACAAAGATTTAGAAAATTAATATGACAAAAGCAGAAGAGGAAGGGATTTCAGACCTTCCTAAAGCACAGGGCTGTACATAGAGGGACCATGAATCAAGGAAGTCCAGGTTTCGCGCAAGGTTAAGAATTCATTTAAAAGAGATTTGAGAGGGTAATCTAGGTCAGCCAATTCACGTTGGGCCGAGACTATTGGGGACTGAATGTTATTACCATCTGACAGATGTTCAGTGGCCTGAATAAAATGAGTTGGTCTCATTCCAGTTTCCAAAGAACAGGTGTGCACATCACCAAACAAAAGGCGAGGACTCTACTGTTGCAGTTGGCACTAATTAACATCTCTGCTGGCAGGCTCAGCAGAAAGGTGGAGAGTTCAATGGCTGTGGAAGGAGCTGATTTGCTCTGGAACAGGCAGGGATGCACTGATGAGCCCTTGTAAAATCACAATTCTCTTAACAAATGCCCACAGCCTCAGAATTCCACCCTCGGACATATGCCTGGGTGGGTGAAGTCTGCGGGTGGGATGTTTGTGCTGGGAAAATAGGAAAGCAATCTATGGTGCAGCTTTCCAATCCCCACCTGGACTAACTAAACAGAAGCCTCGAGCCTTGATAATGGAGGTTGGGAATGCAGTCTCTTTCTCTCTCCTTCTTCCTTTTCCTTATTGGGAAAACTCCCTCCCTGTTACAGTAAACATTCTGCTCTGCTCATGTGTGCATTATATGGCAACTGGCCAACCCCATTCCTATATCTGCTCCTGAAGAGGAGGGGTAGGGTCCCTCAACTGTGGCATAAGAGGAGTGTGTGCAGAACACCAGCCCTGCACCCACGGCGGGGATGGAACCTGCTGGCCACGGGAGACAGGCGCCACAACTGACGCTGACCCGTGTCTGTCTCTTCTCTATGTGAGAACAGCACTGTTCCACTGCCTGTGTGTATAAGCTGTGCTTTTTATTGGTGACCCTGAACCCTGGCTCCACAGTTTGAGTCCTTGAACTCTTTGGAAAACCCAGAATGGCAACAATCAGCAGCAGCACTTTCACCCACAAAAACATATGTTGCCAGCTGCATTTCCAGTTCAAATTCTACCTTCTCAATGTAATTCTGTTTCTGATCAGATCTCTTTCGGTACTTGCCTTAGGCTGGGTTTTCTGGAGGAGCAAAAGCAGTGAAGCATATGTGTGTAAATATATAGAGAGAAAGATTTATTTCAATGAAATGGTTCACGCAGTTATGGAGGTTGGCAAGTCCTAAATCCATGGGTCAGAAGTCAGGCTGGAGGCTTCTCCTGACTCATGTGGTTGCAGGGGCTGATGAACCCAAAATCAGTAGGTCAGACAGCAGACTGCTGGCTCACTGGGCTGCAGGAGCCGGCGAATCCCAAAATCTGTAGGTCAGGCAGCAGGCTGCTGGCTCACGTCTCCAGAACCAGAGGTCAGAGGATGACAAGCTGGATGCAGGATTGAGAGAAAGCGAGCTTTGCCAGAACATCTATATATATTGGATGCAGGCCACACCCCTAAGGAAACTCCTCTTTCAACTGACTGGCTGCTCACATCAGATCACAAAATGGAGGATGATTACATAATATCTGCCAAACCACTGAGAAACATGGCCTAGCCAAGTTGACACATAAGTGTACTCTATACCTATACTACCCATTGGGCATTCTGTCCAGGAGTGCTACTTAAAAGATTTTACCGTTTGGTACATCCAGCATACATGGCATACTGCTGGAGAACTGGTATCCTTTTAAGTGGTGACACCACTTAAGAGACTCAGGACCTTTGTACTCCAACTTATACTCCATATATGCCTCAGAGTCCCTCCCTAGAGCCTGATTCCCCAGCCTAGTTAGCGTCCAAGGCTCCCATCCAATCACCTATCCACCACATTCCTTATTCCTCCTCAGTCTTATCTCGGCTTAGTCCTTTCTTCTCCAACCAACACATTTTTCTTGCTTTCTTTATATACTTGTCAATTCCTTACTCTGTTCCCTTGAGAAAATTATTGCCTCCACTGGGAATACTCTTTCCCCTTCTTTCTACCAATCTACTGTCATGACCTATCTCTTTGAAGTCTTGGCTTGGAACTTCCTAACTAGAGGAAGTCTTCTCAGACCAACCACGAATTGGGTATATTCACTTTTGTACTATATATTTGCTGTGTTTATGTTATCCCTCTGGTCACGAGGTTGAACCTTCAAGGATAAGACTATTAATCCTCAACGTCTTCCCTGATTTTGGCCTAATACGATGCTCTGCACACAACAGATGTTCCATGAATATTTATGAACTAAAAGATGTTCAATAAGCATATGTTAGCAAGGGATAAGTATTTCCACTTAAAACACAGCTAAGTTTGTGGATCCACTTTTGACACACAATAAATTGACAATGGAGATAAGTAAGAGTGATAAGCAAAACACTGACTGGCCACCACTTAGCCTCTGCCACAACCATTCCTACTACTTCTTGACCAATAACAATAGAAGCTACCACCTGATAAATGCATACTCTTCGCTAAGCACTGTATATACACTGTGTCATTTAATCCTACGAGATAGAAATGATTATATTATTCTATTATTAGCGTTTTGCAGAGGAAAAAACTGAGGCTTAGAGAAGTTAAGCAACTTGCTCAAAAATCACATTTTAAGTGGCAGGTCTGCTTTTCAAATCAGTCTCTCTGATGTAAACGTTAGGAGATACGGAGCTAAGAGGAAAGGATGGGAAAAGGGTGGGGAGGAAGACAGATGAAAAAGAAAAATCCCCGGGTCACATTTTTCAGAGCTCTTTCCTGTCAAATCTTCCTCCATCACTGTGGTGGATGCAGTTCCCAGCTCCCTCCTCCAGGATCGAGGCACTTGCTCCCCAGTGCAGCAACAACTGGCTCACAACTGAGTCCCAACCTGGAAACTGTCTTTGGCAGAAGGGAGCTGCCTCACCCAAGGTTATAGCCCTACTCCAAGACTGGTGGGGATCAGGGTGCAAATACTTGATATCTTAATCTTAATTGGGTTGGAACATCATTTTAGGGCTAACACAGCTTCAGTGCTCCACACGGCATCAGCTGAGGCCTCTGTTACAGCAAAATCACAACTCAACTTCTACCCCTGCCCAATCCTGCCCCCTTCCGTCCCTCCCTTATGTTTGTTTTTCGTGAGGGCACTCCCTAACGGGTCTCCTACAGGTGACTCTCTGCCTCTGAGTCTATTTCCCAGGCGGGCACCTGCCTAGAAACTAACCACTAAGTGAAGACATGGAGAGCCACTAACATACTAACCAGGAGTGAAAAGGGTGGAATCAGGGCCCACAGCCTCTGCTCTAACTAACACCAGGAGAGAGATGCTGGAGAGTCACATCCAAATGGCCTCAGTGTTGGCCATGAAAAACAATTGCAAAGTGGCCAGAGCCTGTACTGTTCCCTCTCCACCCTGATGCTCCAGTTGCTGGCCTTCCCTTCCCCTCACCCTTCAAGTACCAGAACCCCAACACTCTCTTCCTTCTCTCCTCTTTCCCAAACTCTACCTTCAGGAAAGGATTTGCTGAACTCAATCACACAAAATGAAAATTACTAAAATTAGTGTAGTACTGCTTGGGATTTCAAATAAGCTAATGCTTTTAAAGTTTAAACCAAAGGAAGAATATCGTCTTGGTTTCCTAGCGCTGCTGTAACAGAAATACCACAGCTAAGTGGCTTTAAAGAACAGAAATTAGCTTTCTTACAGTTGAGGAGGCTAGAAGTCCACATTCAAGGCACCAGCTACGGGGAAAGGCTCTCTCTCTGGCGTCCTTGTCTCCGCTTCTCTAGCCCCAGGGTTCCTCAGTTCCTTGGGATGATCGTCACATGTGCTGCTTCTGTCTTCTGCAGTTCGTGCTCCCTTCTCTCTGTGTCTATGCTGCTCTTTATAACTCAGCAGTGATTAGGTTTAAGATACATCCATCACTGATAGGACCTCATTAGCATAACAAAGAAAACCGTACTCCCAAATGGGATTACACCCACAGGTAAAGGGGTTAGGATTCGAACACATATATTGGAGGGGGCGGGGGCAGAATTCAATTCACAACAAATATGTACAGCAAAATTCCAAACGTTATGCTAGCTGGGTGGAAAGGAGTTGTGTTAGCTTGGAG
Organism: Trichechus manatus latirostris; assembly: GCF_000243295.1. Classification (NCBI taxonomy): domain Eukaryota; kingdom Metazoa; phylum Chordata; class Mammalia; order Sirenia; family Trichechidae; genus Trichechus; species Trichechus manatus. Next base: position 6,473,026 of record NW_004444022.1, read on the forward strand.
GTGACCATCTCAGCCCTTTGGAACATGATCCTAACTGGTGACTCGACGGACCCCTGGGATCTTCACTGTCCCACGGTGTCCCAGGTGCCATGTGGGTGGATCAATTCTATACTGATACTGTGGAGCCACTAGTAGTTGAATAATTACCACACTGCAACAAGAGCAAACATCTATGGGTAGCCGCCTCTGTCCCCCAGGACTAGGTGAAAATCTAGAGTCTTTATATGGAGCTGATTTTACCAGAAAAACAAACAAATAAGCAATCAGCTCCCCTTCCACTCAAGTCAAAAGCACATGAAAAGCCTTTTTTAAGATACTAGATGTTTCAAAAGAGACAGCAGCCTTTAAAGTCACTCCTCCCTGCTATTCAGCAAAGGCGCATTTACCTACTTTTGGACACAGTCAAGATGAAGTGGCACGTAGGAAAAATTCACCAGGTGGGGCTTTGCTACAGGATATCTACTCTCTAGCTGAATGATTCTTTATGTCTACTGGAGAAGAAAAAAGATACAACACTTTGCTTCTAATATCTCATGTCTCAGAAACGAATACTAGAGTACAGCTCGGTTCGTCACAGATTAATATATAAAGCTACGAGGCAGCAGGCTCAGTGGAATTGGTGACAATGGAGATGCAATGACTAAGAATTCTAATTGCTGCTTTAAAAAAAAATGTTGCCGTTGAGTTGATTCTGACTCATGGTGACCCCATGTGTGTCAGAGTAGAACTGTGGTCCATAAGGTTTTCAACGGCTGATTTTTCAGAAGTAGATTGCCCCGCCTTTCATCCGAGACACCTCTAGGTGGACTAGAACCTCCAACCTTTCAGTTAACAGCTGAGCACTTAACCATTTGTGCCATCTAACTTTGCCTTAACTGCTGTTTACTGCCTTTATAGGAACCTCCATATGTCACTTAAACCTCAGTTAAAAAAAAAAAAAGTGAGATTAATAAGAGTTTGCTATCAGGTATAATTAATAAAATACACAGAATAGTCTATCACACATTGTTCATTAATAATTCCCAAAGATAATCTAAGCTCTCCCTTTGGCAGTACAAATTTAGCTTTTTTAATTTGGCAGACACGTTTTCATTAACAAAAATGTAAGATGTTAAATACTTAGATGAGAGTTCTAAATGCACACACATACATACCAGGAAAGCTACTGCAGAGAACAGTGTGAAGTATGACTCACCTGTGATCATGAAGGAGGCTTTAAGGTATAAAGAACTCTAGGATAATTTACCTTGATATACTTCCACAGATGACTGAGCATGGTTCAATGTTGTGCAAGTACCGAATAGCTTTGGATGTTCCAATTAGTATGCTGATTCGAATGTGCCAAGAGAGTGGGGCCGTTTTACCCTAAAAAGACAACAGTAATTGGTTTGCTTGCATTTTCTGAGTTAAAACTATGTATGTACGTATTCATTATACAGAAGTGTGCTAGAACAGAACCAGATAATGATGAGGAAGTGAGGTTGGGTGAATCAACACTTTGGTGTGCCATAACTTTTTTTTTTTTTTTTTAACATTTTACTTTGCTTTAGGTGAATGTTTACAGAGCCTATTAGTTTCCTATTCAACAATTTATACACAAACTGTTTCATAGCATTGATTGCAATCCCTGCAGTGCATCAGCACTCTCCCCCTTTCTACCTCAAGCTGTTTCCATTCCTCTGGTTTCCCTGCTCCTTCCTGCCTTCTCACCTTTGCTTTTAGGCAGGTGTTGCCCACTTGGTCTAACTTTTCCAAGAAACATACTCCTCACAGGTGTTATTGTTTGTTTTATAGATCTGTCTAACATTTGGCTGAAAGGTGAACTTCAGGAGTGGCTTCAGTTCTGAGTTAGAAGGATGTCCAGGGGCCATAGTCTTGAGGGTTCCTCTAGTCTCTGTCAGACCAATAAGTCTGGTCTTTTTTGTGAATTTGAATTTTGTCCTGTATTTTTCTTCCGCTCTGTCTGGGACCCTCTACTGTGATCCCAGTCAGAGCGGTCTATTCGGTGGTGGAAGCCGGGCATGGTCTAGTTCTTCTGGTCTCAGGCTGGTGGAGCCTGTGGTTCCTATGGTCCATTAGTCCTTCGGACTAATTGCTTCCTAGTGTCTTTGGTTTTCTTCATTCTGTCACAACCTATTTTTAATTCCAGATGAGTTTTCCTCTATTTCCAGTAACGGCTGTAGGCCCCTTTAGAGACAACAGAAATACCAAATAATTTCAATATTAGCTTTATCAAAACATGGTTAGTGAGGTAACTACGCACAGAAGTTCATTAAATAAGATTTTTAAATTATATATATTGTGGCACAATAGTGTGTGTAGTTGAGAATAATCTGCTTTTATTCTCTTCCTAACTAAAACAATCTATTCAGAATTGATTTTTAAACTTATCCTTCAAAAATATCGTGTGAAGGCTGATAGCCTACATAAGCCACAACTTCCACTATCCTGAGACCAGATGAACTAGATGGTGTCCAGCTACCACCACTGACTGATCTGACCAGGGTCACAGTAGATGATCCCAAAAAGAATGGGAGAAAAATGTAGAACGAAACTCAAATTCTTAAAAAAGCCCAGACTAACTGGACCCCAGAGACCACAGGACTCCTGAGACTATTCCCCTGAGACACTCTTTAAACCTTGAACCGAAACTATCCCCTGAAATCACCTTTTAGCAGAAAAGCAGAGTAACACAAAAATAAGGGCTATTACTCGTTGGATCACTGCTTTACTAAAAAACCATCTGTATGAGTACAAAAGGTCAACATTTAATCTAAAGCAAATATGAGACGATAAGGGGGCAGGGGAACTAGAGTACTGGAAATGAACCACCAGAACATAATTAAAGAGAATGTTGACACATTGTGAAAACTGTAACTAATGTCATTGATCGATTTATGTGGAAATTGTCAAATGGGAACCTAACTTGCTGTGTAAGTTTTCACCCAAAACACAATAAAATATTATTTAATAAAAAAAATCTTGTGAGAAATCATGGCGTTCTTCAACCTCCTCTTCTTTCAGGAGTCTGCATCACCTTTCTATCTATATTTTGTATTGAGCGATATTTTGCATAAGGTCATACAAATAAAAATTATCTGGGAAATAAGGGTAGTTGCTGTGAATTCACTAGAGGTATAGAATCAATAATGAGTAAGGGTTAGCGAATTTTTGGCAACCATGTGGCACAACACAGAATAACTCAGATATTTATGGAGGCTTTTAAGAGTAAGAAGTTAATTCATGGAGAAGGGCTCTACGCTCTACTTCCTTGGAAAATCCATCCTTGGCTGTCCCCTCATGTGAACACACTTTGGCCTCCCAGCTCGCTCAGGTTTCTCACAGCTCCCCTGGGGTTACAGAGAGTCAGAGGACCAGGCAGAGCAATAGATATGACTTACCACACACTGTAATCTGTCAAAAAGTGATCCATTTCTCATATATGGATAAACCAGACAGAACTTCTCAGTCTCTGTAAAATACGCAGCCAACTCCAGTATGTTTGGATGATGAAACCTTGAAACAAAAGTTTTTGAAATAGGAAATGAATGATTCTCTGGTTTGGGGGGTAGGAGGGGATGGGGAATGAGTCTAAAGCAGGATACAAATTTGGCCAAGAGAGAAATAATCCCATTGGACCCATTACACAGAGATACGCTTTCCAAATTGGTCTAAAGAGTTCTAAAAATACTAGGTACTCTTTTTGATTGATTGTGGTCATGGAAATATAAATAAAATATCCAAATGTAAAACAGAAAATTTAAAGAAAGTGAAAACTTTTAAGATTTAGGATGTTGGGAACTTTACAAAAAAGACAACAATATGACTTATTTATTAAATGAATATGTTAAAGATAATGCAACCAGAATTATTCACTTCATTGCTTTAGGCATGCATGTGTAAGTAAATGAACCAAAATAGAAGGAAACAGAGACGTCTTCATTAAACATTTATTGAGCACTACTGTGTCAGGTGGGGCGCTGGTGCGCTACAGTGGTTAATAGCTATGGCTGCTAACCAAAAGGTCAGCAGTTCGAATCTACCAGCTGCTTCTTGGAAATCCTATGGGGCAATTCTACCCTGTCCTATAGGGTTGCTATGAGTCGGGAATCGACTGGACCGACTGGACAGCAATGCTTTTTTTTTTTTTTTTTTTTTTGGTACTATGTCAGGTACTGTGCTAGGTGCCAGTCATACGGTTAAAAGAGACATTCAGTATCTTCACCAAATTTCATAATCCATATGACTAGTAAAGTTTGATGCTGTAAAAAATATCACTAATTTTAAGTCACAGATTTCTATGTTACTATACATTGTAAACCCTGGTGGTGTAGTGGTTAAGAGCTACAACTGCCAACTGCTAACCAAAAAGCTGGCAGTTCAAATCCACCAGGTGCTCCTTGGAAACCCTATGAGGCACTTCTAGTCTATCCTCTAGGGTCGCTATGAGTCAGAATTAACTCGATGGCAATGGGGATTTATAGTATACATTCCTCCGGCTCCTTTCTAATAATAATTTATTAGCTTATTAACAAAAAGGAGCCCCAGTGGCACAGTGGTTAAGAGCTCAAATCCACCAGCCACTCCTTGGAAACCCTATGGGGCAGTTCTACTCTGTCCTATAGGGTCACCATGAGTCGGAACTGACTCAATGGCAACAGGTTTGGTTTTGGTTTTGGATTAACAAAGACTCTATGTCTTGAATGAATGTGTCATCACTATAGAGACCAATGGAACCGTGTGACAGCCATGAAATACAAAATGTGAAATTCACACACACTGTGCACCCAGTTCAATTCAACAATTAGTTATTGAACATCTACTATGTTTTGGCATGTTTGGGTATATTAAAATAATGCTGTTTAAAAAAAGGTTTGAAATATAGATCTATACTTCGTCTCTTCAGTAGCAAGACTTTCCTATAAACAACACCTGCACAAACACAGGTCAGAAACTTCGGTGACGAGATCCCTACACCTATTATGACTCAGATCATATCTATAAGTGAGCTGAAAAATGGACTGAAAAAGGAATGGAGCTGGTGTATCTGGCTGTCTAAACAACTGATCTATTCCACTGGCTGGTTGATTCTCTTGCAATTTAAGACAATTCAAAGAGAAAGAAATCTTTTGGAAAGCAGTAGATAGAAGACTTCATACAGACACAGCCACAGTCCGGTGCTCTGATTTCTTGCTCACAGAGCAGAAAGGACCCATTGCTTCTTTTAAAATATTACTGATCAAGCAGAAAAATGGATACTCCAGGAGTTAGCAAGGTATGGGACACAGAGATGCCATGAAGACAGATTGTGGGTTTTGGGCCTATGGACTCACCCTATCCACCCTTTTGCTACCAATTTTTAAGATCAGCAGGACTTTAGATTACACAGACCTGAAGGTTAGCAAGATCTGATACTTTCTGAAATCGATTCCATAAATATTTTTTAGTGCCTACTACAGACTGAATATGGCATAAGGCACCATGGTATGGCAGAGTAAGCCGACTTGAGTAACAGGCAAATCTGGGTTTGAATCTCTGCTCTTCTTTTTATCAGCTGTGTGAATTTGGGAAGTTATTTAGCTTCTCTGAACCTGTTAACTCAAATGCAAATAGTATTTAAGACGCCAACTTCCCGAGGTTCTTACGAAAATTAAATGAAAGGTAAAACTTAGATGAGTGCCAGATGCTAAAGGGTTTACAATACTAAGTCATAGAGTTTAAGTGATTGTCTTAATATTAAACCAGAAATACTCATCCTTCAGGTCAGCTTAGATGTTACTTCTTTCAAGAAGCCTAATCTGCTGCTCCCCTACCCCTAGTCCAAGTGATCACTTCCTCTTTCTTCCAAGCTCTGTACTTCCTCATTGCATCAGTTAGCTTACTGAAATTGCCTGTTCACACACATACTTCTTTCCCAACCCCACTCCAGAAGGTATGCTTCAAGAGGGCTGTGTCTGCCTTATTCACACCTAAATGTCTAAGAAGAGGAAGAAGGAAGATGATTTAAGAAATGATCTACCTCAGTTTCCACATCTGCAAAATGGGGTTAATAACAGTACTTACTTCCTAGGGTTGTAATGATGATCAATGAATTAATACATGTAAAGAACTTAGAATAGTGCCTAAGACTAAAACATGAGCGAAATAAATAATAATAGCACACCAGGAATATTCAATATCACAAAGTTGTCAATTCTCCCTAAATTAATTTATAAAGTTAATACAATTCCATTTAAGAAAAACAACAAGATTGATTTGTTACCTAGACAAGCTGTTGTTATAATTTATATGGAAAATATCTCACCAGAATAAATCCAAACGGGTAAGGTACATAAATGTAAATATAATGAAACTACAAAAGCACTAGGAGAAAATGGGTGAATTATTTTATAACCTCTTAGTGGGGAAGGCCTTTCAAACTATAAAATGGATTAGATACTTAAATGTAAAAAATGAAACCATAAGAGTACTAGGAAAAAAAAAGCATGGGGGTGAATTATTTTATAACCTCCTACTAGAGAAGTCCTTTAAAATTATGATATAAAACCCAGAAAAGAATGAAGAGATAAATTCAACTATATCAAAACCATCTCTATAGGGCAGAAACTAGAATTAGCAAAGGCAAAATGACAATCTGGTAAAAAAAAATTATTTGCACCTCATAATATAAAAAATAGGGCTAATTATCTCTAATATATAAAATGTTCCAACAGTCTAATTACAAAAGGGGGCGAGGGCAAAACATATTTTAACATAGTTCACAGGAAAGGAAATACATCTTTTAAATGTATGAAAAGACTATTAGTCTCACTTATAAAAGACAAAGAAATTTAAACTACACTGAGAAACCAGAATGACAAAAATTAAAAGGTAAGAATACACACTAGCTTGGCAAGAATGTGGGGAACAATGCACTCTCATATATTACTGGAATAAGTGTAAACTGGTATGACCTGTACTGGAGGACAGTTTGGTAATACGTAATGCACATCATCATTTGAGCTGTAATTTTACTTATAGGAATTTATTTTATTGTACTTAAACATGTACAAAATAAGATATACACAAGGTTTCTTCATTTGCAGCGTTATTTTCTTAAACAATAAAAGAGAAGAAAAAATTTTCAATCCATCAACAAAAAACAGTTAAGTAAATTAAAGTAAGAATACAACAAAGTACTAAAATAAGCAAAGTGAACTGTGTGTGTATGTATATGCTACCTCTTGTATGAAAAGAAAATAAGAAAACAAAATACATATTTCCTTATGCATAAAATATAATCTGGGAAGAGATACAAGAAACTGATCACACTGTTGTCTTTGGGAAAATCAACTGGATAGCTGTATGATAACAGTGGGAGAAAATCTTTTCTCAGTTTACCTTTCCCACTTTTCAAAGGTCTGACTCTCTTATTTATTTGTAAACAAATAAAGCTTAAAATAAAAATGCTCCACTATTACAATTTTAGTATTAGTTTTTATATCAATGAACTGTTATTGTTATGGATTGAACTGTGTCCCCGAAAAATGTGTGTTGTAAATCCTAACCTCTATGCCTGTGGTTACAATCCATTTGGGAATGGGTTGTCTTTGTTACATTAACTAGGCAGGATTAGTGTAGGGTGTATCTTGAGTCAATCTCTTTTGAGATATAAAAGAGAAAAAATGCAAGCTAGCAAGACAGATGCCAAGACACATGGAGATATCCAAGGAACCAGGAAGTAGCAGCTAAAGGGACAAGGACCTTCTTCCAGAGCCAACAGAGAGAGAAAGCTTTCTCCTATAGCTGGCACCCTAAATTTGAATTTCTAGCCTCCTAAACTGTGAGAAAATAAATTTCTGTTTGTTAAAGTCATCCATTTGTGGTATTTCTGTTATAGCAGCACCAGATAGCTAAGAGAGGTATATGTTAAGTTTTTAAGATAAGTACCTTTTGGTTTTTGGTCCTGAATATAAAAAGAGAGGGACTCAGCATAATGCTTTCTTCCCCCACTCCACATATTGGTTCAGAAAACATCTGAAAAGAGCATTTTTTCTTGGTAAAGGGTAATGAGTGAATTCTATAGGGTTAGCGGCCTTTGATGAAGCAGGCTGCACAGCTTCAGATATGAATATATATGAAAATGAAGTCATTTTAATTTGTCTCCAAGGACTCTTAGACTCATAAATGAATTCCCAGAAAATAATATGCACATCAAAAGCACTTGATTCCTTTGTCTGAAACTCTCTTTCTGAAAAGGACTATAATGATGAAACAGTTTCTGGACTGGAATGTTCTAAGGATGATTTTACATTCAACCATGTTAGTCACACATGATTTAATCCACTTCCTTGTGACAGTTTCAATGTTCTTGTTAAAATATATTCAAGTGAATTATGTAAATGGTCTATTTAAAAATGTATTTTAAGGAATGTACTAAAGCAGATGTCAAAAATTTACCCAGAGTTCTAACATCTGACCCACATTTATTAAATACCAACCATGCCAAGCACTGTGCTGTAGAATCAAACACGAACAAAGATGAAGACCAGGCAAAAAGAGCAGGAAATTCCAGACAAAATATACTCACAGTAATAAAACCTCAAGCTCAGATAAAAACTTCTTCCACTGTTTCTTACATTGCATTTTTTTCTCCTACATATCATATAAAAAGAAAAGAAAAAAGTTAAGAAGAGAATCTCTATTTCTGGGATTCTTAAGCCAGGGTCCATGGTCTCCCTGAAATTATATGCACATTCTGATGTACGTGCATATGAACATTTTTCTAGGGAGAGGATCCTTAGCTTTCATCAGATTTTCAAAAATCCATTAATGCCCAAACAGATTCAGAACCACTGCTCTTGAATTTAAAGTTTTTCATATAACTTAAAACATTGCCAAATTTTATATTCAAACTCTCATCATATTTTGCAAACATTTACATAAATTCAGAAACATTATATGTATTCAAAGAAAATCCTATGACAGAAACTCCCCCACTTGATCTTACAAAGAATCTAACTCACGATGGCTATATTTTGGTTAGAAGTGGCAACTTCTATGAGATTTGCCACTGCTGCAAATTTTCACTAATTTTGCATTTGGGGGTCATTTGAATATGCAGGCTCAAGTTCATCTTTGCATTAATTTTGAAAAGACAGGTTCATGACGCAAATGAAAAATACATCCCCTTACTTCAAAGAAGCTTCAGAAGCTAGTCCAGAGACTGACGCATGAATTTTTACTGAATAAACGGTGAATTCAACACCTACTCTATACCTGGCACTGTTCTCCATACATACTTTAATACACTTGTGTCCCTGCATGTTTCTTGGCCTCAGGTTCCTAACCTCTAAAACAAAAGAGAAAGGGTTAAACTTAAGTATGCTGCTGAGGGCAGTGGTAGAACTCTCGCCATCCACGCAGGAGATCCAGTTTGCCGATGCACCTCATGCACAGCCGCCGCACGTATGTCAGCGGAGTCTTTCATGCTGCTGTGGTACAGGTTTCAGTGGAGCTTCTAGACTAAGACAGACTAGGAAGATCTACTTACTGAAAAACCCTGTGGATCACAATGGTCAGATCGGCAACTTTGACTCATAGGCAGCTAACAAGTATGCTCCTAGGTCCCATCTATCATTTGACAATTGCTAGAGAGGGCAGAGTGTTTAGAACCCTATTCTCAGGAATATTGGAAGAGAAATCCAACAGGAATTCTGGAAACTATTTTCCAAGTGAAGCCAAGAAGTCAGAAACAATAAGCTAGGCTAACAAACAATTTTCAAGAACCACTTGATCAGAATTTACATTTTAAAAGAGCATAGATCTAGGAGCCAAAAGGATCATGTCTCAGTCCCATCTCTAGGTATTCAGGACTTTTTATCAGCTACTTATTAATCTTGCTAAGGTCATAGTTTTCTTCATCTGAGAAATGAAGGGGCTGGCTTTATTTATGCTAACGTAGCACTCTAACACGTTGCTGCTCAAAGTGTTATCTGTGGACAAGGAGCATTGACTTCACTGAGAGCTGGTGACAGTGCTGAATCTCAGGCCCCTCCCCAGACGTGATGCATCAGAATCTGCATTGGAAGAAGAGCCCCAGGTGATTCAGGTATATATTATGGCAGAGAAGCAAGGCTCTAACACAGTCTGGTGTATTTTACCAGCTTGGTCCCTCTAAGAAGGGTTATTGAAGTTAATGTCCCAATATTACAAAATTGTACTTCTTTAAACACTACTCTGTGTCTGCGGCTTCATTAAATCTTTCCTGATAAGTGTGTGTGTGTGTATGCATGTGTGTGTGTGTGCGCGCATATATGTGTGTTCAGGCAAAGGAGGGGGTGGAGATAAAAGCAGAAGTCAAAAGTCCAACCATACTTTTATTTACCAACTTAAAAGGGAGTTAAAAGACAGTGTGGGAACAGTCTATTTGCTCCTAGTGATTAGCAACTAAATTCATGAAAAGGGCATATGTGCTTCATTCAATGCATCCAACAAACATTTATTGAGAAACTGCTATGGACCAGGCCCTGCAATAAGGCAGTGGGACACAAAGATAAATAACAGCTCTTCGAAGAACTGAACAACCTAGTCCATTGGGAGAGGTGGTTGAGAAAATCAATACTATAACATAATGCTGCCATGCTGTGACTACACATAGGAGAGGCACCAAACCAGACTGGGGTTGGGGGGTCAAGGACAGTCACAGGAAGGGATGGGGATCTTGAGACAATGGCATACCATTCTGAAGCCAGACTTGTGGAGAGAAAACTCCCAGAGTGTGACTTGGTGGTAGCTACAGAGAGGAGAGGAAAGTGGATGGAGCCTTTGGGGAGGCATCCTTGGGACTCATCCATAAGGAGTGTACAGATGGGGTCATGGACCCTCTGATCCTAAGAAACAGGCTTCTGTAGGCTACTTGTATATTAACCCCATTTTATCTGGTGAATGGTTTTACCAATAGATTGTTCCGTTTCATTATTAGATCTCTCACCTCTCAGGAGTCTTGAATGCCTATAAAGTGGAAAACCTTTGTATCTCTACTCTGTGTACCTCACAAATCTCCCCTTCTCTGATTGCGAAGTCTTTGTGAACATTTTTGGTTCCTTCTATCGTGTTTTGATGGAACAAATCTGTCTTGGAAGAAGTACAGCCAGAATGCTCCTTAGAAGCAAGGATGGTGAGACTACATCTCATATAGTTTGGACATGTTATCAGGAGGGATCAGTCCTGGGAGAAGGACATCATCCTTCGTAAAGTAGAGGGTCAGTGAAAAAGAGGAAGACCCTTAACAAGATGGATTGACACAGTGGCTGCAACAATGGGCTCAAGCATAACAATGATAATGAGGATGGTGCACGGCCGGATAGTGTTTCGTTCTGTTGTACATAAGGGCTGTGAGTTGGAACCAACTCGACGGCACCTAACAACAACAACATCATATTTTCAAAGAGTGAAGTAAAATCCAATTTGGGGGAACAGAAAAACTCAGTTAATAATAATAATAAAAAGACCCTATATCCTAAGCTGGAAGCTAGGGAACACCTGAGATCCCTCCTTGCCCCACTTTCCTAAACCTATCCAATGGATCACCAGATTTGGTCCTTTCCCCTCATCTCTTAAACTTATCTTCTCCTCACCATCCTACTGCCTCTGCCCTGACTTACAGTGGTTTTCAACACTGGCTACACATTTGAAGGACCTGGGAAGCTTTTAAAAAATACAGCTGCCTGCCACCACCACCCCCATTCTGACTTAACCAGATGCTTCTATTGGGTTCATTTTTTAAAAGCTCCCTGGGTGATTCTAATGTGCAGTTAGGGTTGGAAATGACTGGTTTAAGCTCTATCCATTTCTTAGTTTACACATTTGAAATACAATTCTACTAGATCTTTCTGCCTCCAGTCTAGTTCTTGTCATCTTCCCCCCTGCCAAGTTCCAGTCCATCATCTAATCTGGGACCAAAGTTATATTTAAAAAACACAAATCTAGGCCTTTCACTCTCCTACTTTAAAACCATCCACTGACTTAATTTATCTCTCCAGCATCATCTTCTGCCACTACTTCCTCCACCCCCACACTACACTCCAGATACACCGAATGATTTGTTATTCATAAATAAGATGTACGCTTTGATACATGCACGTCTATGTCTTTGCACCTGCTAAGAAAGGATTTCCCCTAGAGCCTCTGGAGAGAGCATGATCCTGCTAACACCCTGAATCCAGACTTCCATCCTCCAGCACTGTGAGAGAATAAATTTCTGTCATTTTAAGCTACCAACTTTGTGGTACTTTGTTATGTCAGCCCCAAGAAACTAATACAGCTGTCTTCTAACCTCCTATTCTGATTGTTGGCTTACTGCTCCTACTTGAAGCTTTCTCCTTCCCACCCTCCTGAACTGTCACAGAAGGCAATTTATAACCTTAAGCAAAGTCCCAGAAGTCCCACAAGGTTTGTTGGAAAAATATCTCTTATGCAGTACATCTGGGTCTGGGAAGGATTTAACTTCCACATTCCTGCAAAATAGGCATTCATTTCTTAGTCATCTCTCCAGATACCTAAGGTCATATATCTTATTTCCATTTATGACACTTTATTTTAAAATACACCTCCTCCCAATACTGGTGAAAAAAATGACACATTTTAATATGAAATATGAGCAAATAAATGGAATTGATTTCCTGTAATAGTAATTCTTTCCATACCTGCTTAAATAATTTAATGGCATATGCTCGGTTTTGAATCTCCACTCTGTATACCTCAAACATCTCCCCTGCTCCTATTAGGAAGTCTTTGTGGAAATTTTTGGTTCCTTCTATGATGTTCTGAAAGCTGACGGAGGATCTGTGTAACATTCCTTAGGAAGAAACGCCAGGAGAAGCTAAGTTACTTTTTCTGTTTTAAGAATCTAAGCCATCATGATAAAGAACCAAGACTAACATATTAGAAACAGCCCAGTTGTAGGTCAGCAAAGGAGGGCCCAGGAACCATAAGTGAAGCCCCCTAAGGGGACAGATGCCCACATGCTCTCTGCACACTGACTGGGTCTGGGTCCCAGTATTCCACAGAGCTAGTGGCATTTCAGATATCTGAACAGTAGCATTGTGATTCTATCACTTCTCCAAAGAGATTAGCCAAAAAACTTAGTTGGGAAAACTTTTCCAAGATTCTGTTTCCTTATTAAGACAATGTATCACTCTTGACTCACTATGAACCTAAAACCAATAAGAAACTAAAGAAGTAGAAATCTTGATTTGCCTAAACAATATTCTCCAAGCATGACTTACAGATATCACTTTTCATGAGCTAAATTCTCTAAATGCCTAACTTACTTCCTCAGAGTAAATTAGGAAGCTGCTTCCATTTTTTCTTTTTCAATCATCCAAAGTGGAGATTGGGGAAAATATTTAAAAGGTAATCAAATACTAATTCAAAAGAATAAGCTCGGCTAAATCCTTCAGAGTCCAAGTTTGGTTATATTTCCACGACTAATACAAAATATTCTCTAAAGACATTTAATGTTTAGTTTAAACCTTATTGCTGAAGAACTAAAACCTTATCTAACTTTGCTAATTCTCTTTTGAACCAAAGAAGCAACAATCAGACCTGGTGGCTAAGATTAGGTAAGGTAGCCTTAAATAGTCATTTAATTTTATCAGAATAATTCCCAGGAGGGACTAAATTATTCTCCCTGCTAATAAAGTAGGAAAGTTGACATGGAAAATGTGGGGTTTACAGTAACTTTACCTAAAGTAATTTGGTTTTTGTCCTTGGTTCCTGAGAAATAACTCTAAAACCTCAGAATTTCCTGAGTAATTGAGGTGCCTCTGTTATATACGGTAAAACCTGTGAAAGGTGGAACCTGTGTAAGGCAGAAACCTGTCAGACAGGGAAAACTCAAATATTTTCCACTAAAACAAGCATTAGAAAAGTGGCAAGACTGCACCTGGTCAAAGGCGGAAAACTTGTGAGACCCGGAAAAACAAAGCAGTTCCATCAAGTTCCGGCTCTCAGAGGTTTCATGTATAGGCCTCCAGACCAGACCTGAGAATTTACGCTAATGAGGTGACTCAGGTAGGGGCTGGCCAGGACAGAAAGACCACCTCCTGATATCAGCTGACCTCAGGGGAAGTAGGCTGATTCAATCAATCATGACTACATAAAGGCTCTGGACGCAGAAGCTCCCTGTGCTTTCTGGTTGGTAAAAGACATCGATGCAAGTGGGAGGGTACACTGTCCTTTTTTGGGACATGGAAGCTCTGCATTGGGAGCCCTCCCAGACCTCACTCTATGTGTCTCTTCATTTTATTGTTTTTCCTATAATACATCTGTAACCATCAGTGCAGCACTTTCTGTGAGTTCTATGGGTCATTCTATCGAATTATCGAACCTGAGTAGCGGGAGCCAGCAGATCAAAAGTGCGGAAGGTTGGGGACCCTTGAGCTTATGGCTGGTACCCTAAGGGGATAGAGGGAACCCCTGAATTTGTAGCCAACAGGTCAGAAGTGTTGGGGGTAAGGGACCCCCCAAGCTTGTGGCTGGTGTCTGAGGTCTTGGGCAGACTTGGCGGTCTGGAGGACTGACCCAGCTCTGAGTGGTTAGTGTCAGGGGAAGAAGTACTGCATCTGCAGCTAGTGTCAGAACAGAAGTGGAACAGAATTGAATTGATTATATTGATCCTCAACAGTTTCGTCAGAGAAGTGAAAGTGGAATTTTTTTGATTTTCCACACAGAAAATAACTAGATTTTCATACTGACCCTCAGCCTTGCTCTGTAATCATTTCTAGAGATCCTTGTAATTGCTATACAATTTTCTAAAACTATTTAAGACCCAATGTAATTTTTAAAATATTTTCCTATGACACATAAAAACAGTAAATTTCATTAATATATAATAGGAAATCCCACTAAGTGAAGAGACCACAATTATGTTACTTATTTGTCAAACATCAGTCAGGGAGCCCTGGTGGCACAATGGTTAAGTGTTTGACTGCAAACCAAAAGGTTGGAGGTTCAAACCTACCAGTGGCTCTGTGGGAAAAAAGACCTGGCAAGCTGCTCCCATAAAGATTACAGCCTAGAGAACCCTATGGGGGCAGTTCTACTTTGTCCTATAGGGTCGCTATGAGTTGGAATTGATTCCACAGCACGCAACAACAATAAATGTCAGTCAATATTAAAAACACTTCAGTATCTACAAAAATTTTTGGACTGAATCTGCATATTAATAAATAGACAACACGTTTATTGACATTACTCCTTTTAAATTCACTTAAAGGAAGGCATGATTTAAGAAAAGGTGGTTCTGTTTTTACCTTTTTCATTACGTTGAGGAATTAGAACATTATCCACTGTAACAGTTGCTGTTTCCTACGAGAAGAAAACATACTAAAGTAATTCCATTTCATAAGTCTAGAAAGAAGAGAGACTCAAAAGAAATCCAAAGCTCCCCCTGGGACTATACAGTACAATAAAGTGGACTCTAATGTAGATGAAATCTAGTAAAAGGCAACATTCTTTCACTTTATCCAACAGCATTCATTACCATGTACATTTAAGGCTTCCATACCAACTATAACAATTAAAGTATCAATGTCATGGTCCGTTATAATCAATTTTAAATGACATCTAATGCTATATAAATGATCACTGCTAATTTTCTCTAGTGAAAATGAATAGCAACATGCAAAACACTAAGTAGGACAGGAAAATTAAAATCTGAGTTAAGTCAAATGCATAACTCACAGCGCCCTTAATTGCTGTCGTAACTCTGAGAGATTACTGAAAGGAGAAAGTGCTTAACTCTTCAAACACTTAAGAATCTCTAATTCCCTGATTCCTTAGCTAAATAAAGAGGAAAGAGAGAACAAAGGCTTGTCTGGTTTTAAAAAAGGGTTCTGAAAATCCAGCAATTTCCTGTTTGATAATTTCATTATTATATATGCAGTGGAGTTCAAGGGTCATTATCTATGCACACACACTCTACCTTGGATGATATGTTTGGAAATTCATCTCCCTGATGACTCTGCTCTGAAGGATTCAAGGCTGCTCCTAAAAGAGAAGTAAAAAGATTTTTGCATCATATTCATAAGGGGCTAAATAAAAAAAAAAAATTTATGTCCCTAATAAACATTTTTATTAATAAGTACCTTGATAAAACCAAAACCAAACCCATTGCCACTGAGTTGATTCCGACTCATAGCAACCCTATAGGACAGAGTAGAACTTCCCTATAGGATATCCAAGGAGCTGCTGGCAGATTTGAACTGCTGATCTTCTGGTTAGTAGCCAAGCTCTTAACCACTGCACCACCAGGGCTCCAAATATCTTGATAGTAATATTCATTTCTCAAGTTCAGTTTAACTCTCATGGAATAGTTAACAAAACTACATATGTGAAACAGCTTTATTATGATCAAATATTATATAAACATATTTTTGTTCATTTAAAACATGAATATTTAAATTATTGCTGGAAATCACTGTAGACACTAAAGTATAAAGTAGAAAATTGAAAGGATAAAAGCAACATTGTTACTGGCTTTTTGCACATATAATTTAAATTGTACAATCATGGGATTATATTTTCCTGCCATAAAGTTATTAGAGGTGGTTTTGTGTGTGTGTGTGTGTGTGTGTGTGATTAACCACAAATAACCACCAACCATCCTGAAACTCAAGCCCGCTACCATTGAGTCAATTCCAAATCATAGTGACCCTATAGGACTGGGTAGAACTGCCCCATAGGGGTTCCAAGGCTGTAAATCCTCATGGAATCAGATTGCTACATCTTTCTCCTGCAGAGTGGCTGGTAGGTTCCAACCACTGACCTTAAAGAACCAGGGCTCCTTCCACCCATCCACAATTGTAGACTCTAACTGCATGTTTAGATTTCAGTCTGCAATGAGGTAGTCTATGTAGCTTCCTTTAAAAGATTAAAACCTGCCATATTTTGCTGTTATTTTTGACATTTCAATTCAGACTTTATAAAATTTTTGTTTTATCATCTAGTTTTTCTTAGATTACATTATAGTGTTTCTTAGATTGTTTTCTTAGAAAATTAGCAACAAAACATTAAAAATTACTAAGAAACCTCCTTGAACAACACTAGAAACTGACTAGACCCAACAGACATCCACATACTCAAAGTGCACATTAAATATTCTTCAGAATAGATCATATGTTAGGCCATACAATAAGTCTCAATAAATTTAAAAGGACTGAAATCAAACAAAGTATATTCTCTGACCACAAAGGAATTAAAGCAGAAATCAATAACAGAAGGAAAACTGGAAAACTCACAAATACATGGAAATTAAACAACAAACTCATAAATAACAGATGTGTCAAAGAAGAAATTGCAAGAGAAATTAGAAAATACTTTGAGATGACTGAAAATGAAAATACAATATACCAAAACTTATGGGATGTAGCAGAAGCAGTGCTTAGAGGGAAATTTACAGCTGTTAACATCTACATTCAAAAAGAAGGAATATCTTGAATTGATAACTTAACCTTTCACCTTAAAGAGCTAGAAAAAGAAAAGTAAACTAAATCCAGGCAAACAGAAGGAATGAAATAATTAAAATTTCAGAGGAAATAAATAAGAGGCTAGAAAAATAAAAGAGAATAAAATCAAAATTAGTTCCTTGAAAAGATCAATAAAATTGACAAACAGTCAGCTAGACTGACCAAGAAAGAAAGAGAGGGGACTCAAATTACAAAATCAAGAATAAAAGAGGAGACATCACTAACAACCTTAAAGAAACACAAAGAGATTGAAGTTGTCAAGGATTTCATTTTACTTGGATCCACAATCAATTCCATGGGAGCAGCAGTCAAAAAATCAAACGTCATACTGCATTGGGCAAAGCTGCTGCAAAAGACCTCTTTAAAGAGTTAGAAAGCAAAGATGTCACTTTGAGAACTAAGGTATGCCTGACCCAAGCCGTGGTGCTTTCAATCACCTCCTATGCGTTAAAAAGCTGGGCAACGAATAAAGAATACCAAAGAATACATGATGCCTTTGAATTATGGTATTACCAAAGAATACTGAATATACCTTGGACTGCCAAAAGAATGAACAAGGTGGGGCCAAGACGGCAGAGTAGTCAGACGCTTCCGGTGTTCCCTCTCACAACAAAGACCCGAAAAAACAAGTGAATCGATTATATAAGACAATCTAGGAGCCCTGAACATCAAAGGCAAAGTTGAGGAACTGGACTGAGTGGCAGGGGGAGGGAGAGATGGTTCAGAAGCAGCGAGGAGTTGCCAGACCTGACCTGGCAAGAACCTGAGCTCTTCAGCCCAGATCAGCTCATGGGTGAGCAGTGAGGCAGGCAAGCAGCGACGCTCGGGAGGTGTTTTCTGCACCAAAAGAGACCCAGCAGCAGCAGCAGACAGTCTACTTGGCCATCCAGAACCAGGGAGAAGCAGCCCTCGATCGGTGAAAGATAAGTACTTGTGTCCAGCCTATCGCGTGGATCAAAAACACCCACCTTAGGGAAAAAACCTCTCTCCCATTTACCTCCCAGCTTCCTGCTCTGCACTGGGTCCTGGACTGGCTTCAGCAATTGCCGAGTCCTCTGGGCAGGAAGTAGGACCCGTCACAGGCCCTGAGCCATTCTCCCGGCCTTGGAGAGTGAACAAATAAACAAACAGGGGAAAAAATAATCCGCTGGCTTCCCTAAACCAGGAACTTAGGGTAGGCACAGCTCCTTTGCCTAGGCACAGGCTTTGAGTGCCTTTCCCCCTGCATAGACATCTGTGGGCCCATTTCAACAGCATAGGCCCTCATTATCGCAGTACAACAGGGCATATACCTGAAGTCTAACTTGAATTGTTTCAGCTGTGAAGTGGCAGGTTTGTGACATTTGACACTGCTCTGCCCATTAAGCAAGGTCTTCACCTACCCACATCAGGGGCCAGAGGACTGGTGGCTCCACCCATGCCACCTAGCCACCTGCTACAGGGGCCCAAGAATGAGAGATGCCCCCCAGTCCTTACAGCCAACAGCAATAGGTGCTCATAACTGGCTGCAAAATCCACCCATCTACATGCTCTAGGGAACAGGGACACACTTTCCTCCTAGACACTCGGGGATGGCCGTCGACCCCTGCCTTTCTCAGCCTGTGTTTCCCTGCTGCAGCCAGATGCCTGTGCCTACACCAGTCACCCGTGCCTGTCTAGAACTGTAGGTGAGAGCCTGTACCACACTCTTGGTGGCTGACTACCTGGACATTTGAGCTGAATCCATACAGGAGGCGTGGGCAGACTCCTGGGCTCACATACTTATTGGCAGGTCTGGCCACCTAGGGGCAGGACACTGGAGCTTCAAGGGTGCTGGTGACTGGGCTAGCTCACATAAGCAGCCTATGCGGGCATTTCAAAACAAAACAACAAGCTAGGGCACGGTAAGCAAAGATAAATAAATATAATAACTTATTGATGGCTCAGAGACAACAGTCAATATTAAATCACATAAAGAGGCAGTCCATGATGGCTCCAGCAACCTCCCAAAATAAAGAATCTAGAAATTTTCCAGGGGAAGAAAATTTCTTGGAATTACCAGAAGCAGAATACAAAAGATTAATATACAGAACTCTTCAAAAGATTAGGAAGGAAATTAATCAAAACACACAACAGAGGAAATAAAAAAGATTAGAGAAGAGCATAAAGACAAATCTAACAGGCTGCAAGAATCCACAGAGAGACAGCAACCAGAAATCCAGAAGATAACAATAAAATTTCAGAATTAGACAACCAATAGAAAGTCATAGGAGCAGAATTGAGGCAATGGAAGTCAGAATTAGTGAGATTGAAGACAAAGCACTTAACACCAACTTATCTGAGGAAAAATCAGATAAAAGGATTTAAAAAAATGAAGAAACCCTAAGAATTATGTGGGATTCCATCAAGAGGAATAACCTACGAGTGACTGGAGTACCAGAACTGGGGGAAATAACAGAAAATACAGAGAGAATTGTTGAAGATTTGTTGGCAGAAAACTTCCCTGATATCGTGAAAGATGAGAAGATATCTATCCAAGATGCTCATCGAACCTCACGTAAGGTAGTTCCCAAAAGAAAGTCACCAAGACATATTATAATCAAACTTGCCAAAACCAAAGTTAAAGAGAGAATTTTAAGAGTGGCTAGGGATAAACAAAAAGTCATCTACAAAGGAGAGTCAATAAGAATAATCTCGGACTACTCAGCAGAAACCATGCAGGCAAGAAGGCAATGGGATAACATTTATAAAGCCTTGAAGGAAAAAAGAAACTGCGAGCCAAGAATTATATATCCAGCGAAACTTTCTCTCAAATATGAAGGTGAAATTAGGGCATTTCCAGATTAACAGAAGTTTAAGGAATTTTCAAAAACCAAACCAAAATGACAAGAAATACTAAAGGGAGTACTCTGGTTAGAAAATCAATAACATCAGATAACAACCTAAGACTAGAACACAGGACAGAGCAACCAGATATCAACCCAGATAGGGAAGGCACAAAAATAAATCAAAGCTAAAACACTGAAAATAGGGAAACAGACGTCAATATGTAAAAGATGACAACATTAAACAAAAAAGCGGGACTAAAAAATGTAGACATAGATTTCTCATATGGAGAGGAAATCAAGGTAATATAAAGAAATAAAAGACTGGTATAAACTTAGCAAAATAGAGGTAAATATTAAGGTAACCACAAAGGAAACTAACAATCCTACAAGTCAAAATAAAAAACAAGAAAAATATAAATACTCAGCAAATACAAAAGTAACACCGATGAAAAGAAAATACATAAAGAAAAATGACTCAGCACAGAAAATTAAGTGGAACAAAGAAACTGTGAACAACACACAAAAAAAGATATTAAAATTACAGCACTAAACTCATACCTATCAATAACTACGCTGAATGTAAATGGACTAAATGCACCAATAAAGAGACACAGAGTGGCAAACTGGATAAAAAAACATGATCCATCTATATGCTGCCTACAAGAGACACACCTTAGACTTAAAGACACAAACTAAAACTCGAAAGATGGAAAAAAATATATCAAGCAAACAACACTCAAAAAAGAGCAGGAGTGGCAATATTAATCTCTGACAAAATAGGCTTTAAAGTAAAATGCACCACAAAGGATAAGGCAGGACACTATATAATGATGAAAGGGTCAATACACCAGGAGGATGTAACTATAATAAATATTTACACACCTGATGACAGGGCTCCAAAATACGTAAAACAAACTCTAACAGCATTGAAAAGAGAGATAGCTCCACAATAGTAGTAGGAGACTTCAACACACCACTTCCAAAGAAGGACAGAACATCCAGAAAGAAGCTCAACAAAGACGTGGAAGATCTAAATGCTACAATCAACCAACTTGATCTCATAGACATATACCGAACATTCCACCCAACAGCAGCCAAGTATACTTTCTTTTCCAGCGCACATGGAACATTTTCTAGAATAGACCACATATTAGGCCATAAAGCAAGTCTTAACAAAATCCAAAGCATCAGAATATTACAAAGCATCTTTT
>NW_004444022.1:6496642-6498966 GCF_000243295.1 Trichechus manatus latirostris
GTACAGGGAGAACAATTAGGGTCACATAACAACGTATGTATAAATTTTTGTGTAAGAGACTAACC
The DNA here is from genome assembly GCF_000243295.1 of Trichechus manatus latirostris. NCBI lineage: Eukaryota > Metazoa > Chordata > Mammalia > Sirenia > Trichechidae > Trichechus > Trichechus manatus. Next base: position 6,496,708 of record NW_004444022.1, read on the forward strand.
TGAAATGTAAACTTTCACTTAAACTACAACAATAAACAGAAACAAGAAAAGAATGGACAAATATGTTTTGGAAGAAGTGTAGCCAGAATGCTCCTTAGAAGCAAGGATGGCCAGACTTCGTCTCAAGTACTTTGGACTTGTTATCAGGAGGGACCAGTCCCTGGAGAAGGACATCATGCTTGGAAAAGTAGAGGGTCAGTGAAAAAGAGGAACACCCTCAAGGAGATGGATCGACACAGTGGCTGCAACAATGAGCTCAAGCATAACAATTGTGAGGATGGCACAGGACTGGGCAGTGTTTTGATCTGTTGTACACAGGGTCACTCTGAGTCAGAAGCGACTCAATGGCACCTAATAACAACAACAACAAGGGAATACTATAAACAATTGAATGCCACAAAATTAGGTAACTTAGATGACATGAGCAGATTGCTAGAAAAACAAAAACTAAACAAACTGACTCAAGAAGAAATAGACAATCTGAATAGACCTATAACAAGTAAAGAGATTGAATTAGTAATTTTAAAACTACCCAGAACGAACAGCCCAGCCCCAGATGATTTCACAGGTGAATTTTACTAAACATTTAAAGATTTAATACTAATCCTTCACAAACTCTTCCAAAATAGAAGAGAAGGGAACAACTCCCAACTCATTCTATGAGGTTAGTGTTACCCTGATACCAAAACCAGACAAAGTCATCACAACAATGGGAAACTACAGACCAATATCCCTTATAAATATGATACAAAATAATCAACAAAATACTAGCAAACCAAATCCCGCAACTTCTAGGAATGATTAGACACCATAACAAAGTGGGATCTATCCCAGGAATCCAAGATTTGTTTAACATCTGAAAATCAATAAATGTAATACACCACATTAAAAGAATAAAAGACAACACCCATATGAGAAAAAGCATTTGACAAAATCCAATACCCTTTCATGATAAAAACACTAAACAAACAAGGAATAGAAGGGAATATCTTCAACCTGATAAACAGCATCTACGAAAAATCCACAGTTAACATCATACTTAATGGTGAAAAGGTGAATGTTTTCCCCTTAAGATTAGAAATAAGACAAGGATGTCTGGTCTTGCCACTTCTATTCAATATTATACTAGAGGTTCTAGCCAGGGCAATTGAGTAAGAAAACGAAATAATAAACAATTTGAATTAGGCACTGTTGTGTAGAACAAAATTTAAAGTTTGGAGGCTATAAGAGCACTAAAAGTCATTGTCCTTTTGTTGTTGTTCATGAAAAACGAGATAATACTTCAATGTCATATAAAATGGAAGATTCAAAATTATTCTTCTAAGAAGCAAGAAGAAAGCTGTGAGTTTCATGTTAAAACTGGAACACAACTGCTGATTATTGAACTATAAGGCAAATGTGATACATAAGAACATGCATGACAAAAACACGGAACAGTAAGTAAACATCCTAATTCCTGGAACAATTTGGTTATGTCCTATGATATCTTGTTGTTGTTGTTGTTGTTGTTATGTGTCTAGAGAGTCTACTGCTCCGCAGGGTTTCCAAGGAGCAGCTGGTGGATTTGAACTTCTGACCTGTTGGTTTGCAGCCAAACTCTTAACCATTATGCCACCAGGGCTCTCCTTTGATCTTAGGGACTGCTTTAAGGACGTGAAGAAACCACCTAGTGGCAGCCACCTGAATTGCAGGAATAGTGCCTGGGAGGAAATAAAAGGCCTTTTTCAATAGGACCCATTTAAAAAAAAAAAAAATTATTGTTGTTGTAGAGTCTATTCCAACTCATATGGGATAGAGTAGAACTGCCTTATAGGGTTTCCAAGGCTATAATCTTTATGGAGCAGACTGCTCCATCTTTCTCAACAGAGCAGCTCCTGGATTCAAACTACCAACCTTTTGAGTCCTATAAGGAGCCCTGTGCCCCTAGGGCTCCTTACAGGACTCATAAGGAAATCCAGATCTACAAAGTGACCTCTGCCACCACTGACTGCTCTGACAATGATCATAACAGAAGGTCCCAGACAGAGCTGCAGAAAAATGAAGAATAAAATTTAAACTCACAAAAAAAGACCAGACTTCTGGAGAAACCCCGAGAGTATGGCCCCCAGACACCCTTTTAGCTCAGTGGTGAAGTCACTTCCGAGGTTCACCGTTCAGCCGGGGAGTGGACAGCCCCATAAAACCAAAGGGGACTAATGAGGCACAGCAGTCCAGGGACAAGGACTAGAAGGCAGAAGGGGACAGGAAAGCTGGTGATAG
>NW_004444022.1:6499142-6533480 GCF_000243295.1 Trichechus manatus latirostris
TGCATGTAGAAATTTTTGAAATGGTGTATCTTTGGCTATGTATATTTTCACCAAAAAAAAAAAATGTCGAGAAGGGAGAGGGTTGACATGTCGTGGGGTTGTTAACCAATGTCATAAAACAATATGTGTACTACCGTTTCATGAGAGACTATTTGTTCTGTAAACCTTCACCTGAAGTACAATAAAAAAATTAAAAAAAACCCAGACTTCCTGGCCCGATGGAGACTGGAGAAACTCTAAGAGTATGGCCCCTGGACACCCTTTTAACTCAGTACTGAAGTCACTCCAGAGGTTCACCCTTCAGCCAAAGATTAGACAGGCCCATAAAGCAAATAATAATACACTTAGCTCAACCACGTATACAAGACTAAACGGGCACACCAGCCTAGGGGCAAGGATGAGAAGGCAGGAGGGGACAGGAAAACTGGATGAACGGAAATGGGGAACCCAAGGTCAAGAAGGAGAGAGTGTTGACAAGTCGTGGGGTTAGCAGCAAATGTCACAAAACAACACGTGTTAATTGTTTAATGAGAAACTAATTTGCTCTGTAAACCTTCACTTGAAGCACAAAAAAAAAAAAAAAAAAAAAAAAAAAAAACCTGACCTCTAGAGTTTAGGATCTGAAAGGTCAAAAATTTCTCTAAAATAAAATATTTTAGATCGTACTTCGATAAGTAGCATTTGGGGTCTTAAAAGTTTGTGAGCGGCCATCGAAGATACTCCACTGCTCCCACGCCATCTGGAGCAAGGGAGAATGAAGAAAACCAAAGACACAAGGGAAAGATTATTCCAAAGGAGTAACGGACCACAAGTACCACAGCCTCCACCAGACTGAGTCCAGTACAAATACAGGGTGCCTGGCTACCACCACCAGAGAGGGTCCCAGACAGAGCTGGAGAAAAATGTAGAACAAAATTCATACTCACAGAAAAAGATCAGACTTACTGGTCTGACAGAGACTGGAGAAACCCCAAGAGTATGGCCCCGGACACCCTTTTAACTCAGTACTGAAGTCACTCCTGAAGTTCACCCTTCAGCCAAAGATTAGACAGGCCTATAAAACAAAACAAGACTAAATGGACACATCAGCCCAAGGGCAAGGACAAGAAGGCAGGAGGGGACAGGAAAACTGGTAATGGGGAACGTGAAGACATGCTGACATGTCATGGGGTTAGCAACCACTGTTACAAAATAATATGCGTATTGTTTAATGAGAAACTTCTTTGCTCTGTAAACCTTCACCTGAAGTACAATAAAAAAAAATTTTTTTTTCTAAAATAAAAGCCATACCACCAAACTGAACAAAATTTTAAGGAAAGGTAGGTAAAAACAAATTATCTGGATAACTAATGAATCTGCCCATCAAAGAAAGATTAAATCTTTTCATACATTTTCAATTAGGAGCTCAACTCCTAATTCAGTGAGTAACTATCATAGGGAACATCTGCTCAGCAAGTGACACTTATGTTTCCAATGAGTCATTATATCTTTACCTTTAATAACCTATACAATGAAGTTTTTCAAGGTTATAATTTAATTCAAAATATCAACTCAATAATTACAACCAAATAATGCTATTTTACTTAGTAAAGGACTCAGAGCAAGGCACTACCTCCTCTTAATCTCATGTTTTCCTCGCTCTTTGTACTAAGCCAGTAAAGAAGTGTTTTTCCACCAACCAGATAACATCACATTTTTAAAAAATCAACTTTGAATGCGCAACAGACTGGGAGCTAGCCAAGAATGTGGAATTTTTGTCTACCCACAGTCCAAATCATTCTCCACTGTATAAACAAACAACAGAGTGAAAGGATACCCTAAAATCTATTCCAGAACACTGAGGTATGAAACATAACCACATGTCCTATCAAAGTGGTGTGAGTTTATATTGTAAACAGCAAGCTATGTGGGTGGTTTCAGCGGCTGGAAAAGGCCCAGATAAGGAGAAGGCATTGCATTTATAGTTCCCAGGAACTCACCACATTTCACTCGACCAATCAGCTTCTATACTAAACTAAGTGAAGAAATAGTGCACAAAAGACAAAAGGGATTAGCCAAGTATATAGATGATATCATGGTGGAAGCGTACCGGCAACTGTCTAATATCCTATTAATAAGAAAAACCCACAAAATAAAAGTCAATCTGAAGCTTCAGTTTTCTGGTACAAATCTCTCAGGATTTCTTCTTTGTTATGTGCGAGACTTCTTTGGGTGATAAGGTAGAGGTTCCTGTGCACTAAATTTATTGTCAAAGAACAAATGTGCAAATATACAGGACTAAAAATATGCCTGGATGAAAAGAACCAAAGAATAAAGACGTTAACTCAAAGAGCTTCCAACCTAAGAGCCCTGCATCTATAACTTCAGACCCAATAGCACTCACAATCATTATTGCTGATGTGAAAAAATCTAAGTGGAAAAAACACAACAGGGGACACTTGGAGACTTATTGACAAAGAAAAAGATTGGAGAGCACTTCATGAGCTTTACTTATGAAGTTGTTCTAAACGTAAGGAATGACACAGACAGACAGACAAGTCAAACAAAGGGGAGAATTAGGGTGCTGCGGAATGGATAGTAAACAAGCTAGGTAGAGATAGAGGCTGTGGCATAAAAACAGCAGTGAAGATAAATCTCAGGATTACTATGGAGGTCTCATTTGCACCAAAAATACAGGGGGAAACAATCCCAATTATCTTTTTAACTTCTAATCATATGATAAAACAAATTATAGCAATAGCTATATTTTACCCAAATGTGATTCTGATCATGTTTATGATTCAGAGTCTTAGAGTTTTAGATAGAGAGCTGATTCTATTAGCAAAAAAATGAAACATAGGAAGGTATAGTTTGTAAGTAAAGGTTAAAAACACCAACTGTAAAGTGGTAGAAAAAAATGTGTTGTAATAAGTTAGGCAATGAAGGAAGACTGTGTCATAAAAAAGGTGACGCTCAGAAGAAAACATTCTTTGATGGTTACAAGAGTAGCAAGGGAGGGAGAGAGGGGTAGTCACTAACTAGATAGTAGACAAGAATTATCTCAGATGAAGGGAAGGACAACACACACTCCAGGGGAAGTCAGCACAATTGGACTAAACCAAAGCTAACAAGTTTCCTGAAGACAACCAAACACTTCGAGGGACAGAGTGGCAGAGGCAGGGCTCGGGGGACCATGGTCTCAGGGGACATCTAGGTCAGTTGGCATAATAAAGTTTATTAAGAAAATGTTCTGCATTCCACTTTGGTGAGTGGTGTCTGAGGTTTTAAAAGTTAGTGAGCGGCCATTAAAAGGCATCAATTGGTCCCAACACACTTGGAGCAAGCAAAGGACAATGAAGAACACCAAAGATACAGGGAAAATATTAGCCCAAGAGACAGAAAGGGACATAAACCAGAGACTCCATTAGCCTGAGACCAGAAGAACTAGATGGTGCTCGGCTACCACCAATGACTATCCTGACAGGGAACACAACAGAGAGTCCCCGATGGAACAGGAGTAAAGTGGAGTGCAGAACTCAGATTCTAGTAAAAAGACCAGACTTAATGGTCTGACTGAGACTGGAGGGACCCGGGAAGACATGGCCCCCAGACTCTCTGTTAGCCCAAAACTAAAACCATTCCTGAAGCCAACTCTTCAGACAAAGATTAGACTGGACTATGGGACATAAAATGATACTCATGAAGAATGTGCTTCTTGGCTCAAGTAGATACATGAGACTAAATGTGCAGCTCTGTCCGGAGGTGAGATGAGAAGGCAGAAAGGGACAGGCTGGTTGAATGGACATGGGAAATCCAGGGCGGAAAGGAAGAGCGTGCTGTCACATTATAGGGAGAGCAACTAGGGTCACATAACAATGTGTGTATAAATTTTTATATGAAAAACTAACTTGAACTATAAACTTTCACTTAAAGCACAATAAAACAAATGAATGAATGAATGTGAAGCTGCAGGGGGCCCTTCAGATAAGAGCACTGACATATAGGATGACTAGTCAATCTCTTGGAGAAAAGGCAGTATTTACACTTACAATTACAATTCCTATAAGATGGATTGAGAGCCATATTATAATAATAAGTGTTTACCATGGTTTGTGATTAAATGGATAGCTCGATGATGACCCATCTCCTGAAGAATCTGTAAAAGGTCACCGATGGTCTTGTTTTTCTGTGCCCAGGACCAAAGCAATTCTCTTGTTCCACTTTTACCTTGTTCCACATATTTTTCAATGTGACGAACATCCAGCCAGCTGCTTGAAAGCCGCTCCGCTGTGGAAATTGCAACAAGAAGAACCAGAGAACAGTTTACTTTTATTGGAATGCTTGTTGCTGTGTACCTTATATGTTTTATTTTATTTTATTTAAAACTTTTCATTCTGAACTAATTTTAGCGTATACCCCTCACCCAACCTCTCCTAACATTAGCATCTTACACAACCACAGCACAATGATCAGCATCAGGAAATTAATATTGGTAGAATACTAGTAACTAAACTGCAGACCTTATCTGAATTTCATTAGTTTTTCCACTAATGTCCTTTTTCTGTTCTAAGAGTCTATCCAGTTTCCCACACTGCAATTAGTTGGTGTTTCTCCTTGTTGTTGTTAGGCGCTGTTGAGTCAATTTTGACTCATACAACCCGACTGGACAGAGCAGAACTGCCCCATAGGGTTTTCAAGGTTTATGGAAGCAGACTACCACATCTTTCTCCTGCGGAGCAGCTGGTGAGTTCGAACTGCCAACCTATCAGTTAGCAGCCAAGCACTTAACCACTGCGCCACCAGGGCTCCTATATTTTTCCTTAGTCTTCTCCAATCTGTGACAGTTCCTCAGCCTTTCCTTGTCTTTCAGAACAGTGAAATGATGTGTTCTCAGGGCACAATACCAACGGGTTCACGATCTGGATGTCTTATTACAAGTAAGTTACTCTTATTATACTTGGTTAAGGTAGTGTCTGCAAAGTTTCTACACTAGAAATTTATCTTTCTCTTCATAATTAATAAATACACTGGGGAGATACTTTGAAACCCTGGAAATAGCCTGCTTCTCCTCAAACTTTGCCCACTAATTTTAGCATCCATCAGTGGATATTGTTCACCACATTTATCACCGTGATGTTTGCATAATGGTGATTTTCTATTTCACTTTTCCGTCTATGTTTACTAACTATTAATTCTTCAGTTAAAAAAAAAAAAAGCTGTTCCATCTCCTCCATATATTTATTTATTCGATGATGTATTTATATCAGTATGGACTCGTGTACATTTATTTTATTCAATAAGTTAAATTCCAACTATCATTATTTATTTCGTGGCTAAAATTGTTTAAAACCTTTGTCCATGCAGGTTGGCGCCTGTGTCCTTTTGACAAGTGCCACCCTTTTTTGAGCACTTTCTTATTTTCTAGCACAAAAGATGTTCCAGACTCATTTTGCATGTCCCCTGCTCTAGCCCTAGAATTAACTATTTCTGCAAGGAGCCTTGATTCCTTTTATTGTGGAATGGTGTTTAAAAGCCAAGATATGGATGCTAGATGTGCTCATTGCTGCCCAGGTTTCACTGCTTCTAAGTTCTCCAAGCAGACAGAGCTAGAAAATACATGTATACATACTAATCCATGCATCTATATTTCTCTGTCTGTGTACATATTAACCACCACTCATCTGTCAGTCTGTCATACCATGGTGCTTGCGTGTTGCTTTGATGCTGGAAGCTATGCCATCAGTATTTCAAATACCAGCAGCGTCACCCATGGTAAACAGGTTTCGGTAGAGCTTCCAGACTAAGACTAAGAAGAAGGACCTAATGATCCACTTCTAAAAAAAACTGGCCAGTGAAAACCTTATGAATAACAGCAGAACAATGTCTGACATAGTGCTGGAAGATGAGCCCCTCAGGGTGGAAGGCACTCAAAATACAACTGGGGAAGAGCTGCCTCCTCAAAGTAGAATTGACCTTAGTGATGTGGATGGAATAAAGTTTTCGGGACCTTCATTTGCTGAGGTGGCACAACTCAAAATGAGAAGAAATAGCTGCAAAAATCCATTAATAATTGGAATGTGGAATGTACGAAGTATGAATCAAAGAAAATTAGAAATTGTTTGAAATTAAATTGGCCATTTTGAATCAGACAATCCTGTGGTCTACTATGCCAGGAATGACACAGTGAAGAGGAACCACATTGCATTCATTATCAAAAGGAATATTTCAAGATCCATCCTGAAGTACAACACTGTCAGTGATAGGATAATATGCACACATCTACAAGGAAGACTAGTTAATATATTATTCAAATTTACACACCAAACACTAATGCCAAAGGTGAAGAAATAGAAGATTTCTACCAACTTCTGCAGTCTGAAGTTGATCAAACAGGCAATCAACATACACTGATAATTCCTGGTGATCAGAATGCAAAAGTTGGAAACAAAGAAAAAGGATCAGCAGTTGGAAAATACGGCCTGGGTGATGGAAACGACACTGGAGATCGTATGATAGAATTTTGCGAGACCAATGACCTGTTCATTGGAAATATCTTTTTTCAGCAACATAAATGACAGCTATACACGTAGACCTTGCCAGACAGAATACACAGGAATCAAACTGACTACATCCATAGAAAGAGACGTAGAAGAAGCTCAGTATCATCAGTCAGAACAAGGCCAGGGGCTGACTGTGGAACAGACCATCAATTGCTCATATACAAGTTCAAGTTGGAGCTGAAGAAAATTAAAACAAGTCCACCGGAGAGCCAAAGTATGACCTTGAGTATATTCCACCTGGATTTAGGGAACATCTCAAGAACAGATTTGATGTAATGAATACTAACGACTGAAGACCAGACAAGTTATGAGATGACATCAAGGACATCATACATGAAAATAGCAAGAGGTCATGAAAAAGACAGGAATGAAAGAAAAGCGAAAATGGATGTCAGAAGAGACTTTGAAACTTGCTCTTGAACTTAGAGTAGCTAAAGCAAATAGAAGAAATAATGAAGTAAAATAGTTGGACAGAAAATTTCAAAGTGCAGCTCAAGAAGACAAAGTAAAGTATTATAATGAACTGTACAAAGACCTGGAGATAGAAAACCAAAAGGGAAGAACATGCTTGGCATTTCTTAAGCAGAAAGAACTGAAGAAAAATTCAAGCCTTGAGTGGCAATACTGAAGGATTCTGTGGGCAAAATATTGAACGACGCAGCAGCATCAAAAGAAGATGGAAAGAATACACAGAGTCACCGTACAAAAAAGAACTGGTTGACATTCAACCATTTCAGGAGGCAGCATATGATCTAGAACCTATAGTGTTGAAGGAAGAAGTCCAAGCTGCGCTGAAGGCTTTGGTGAAAGACAAGGTTCCAGGAACTGATAGAATACTAACTGAAGTGTTTTTAACAAATGGATGCATTGCCGGAAGCACTCACTTGTCTATGCCAAGAAATTTGGAAGACAGCTACCTGACCAACCAACTGGAAGAGACCCATATTTGTGCTCATTCCAAGGAAAGGTGATCTAACAGAATGTGGAAATTATCAAACAATATCATTAATATCACAAGCAAGTAAAATTTTGCTGAAGGTAATTCAAAAACAGTTGCAGCAGTACATTGACAGGGAACTGCCAGATTCAGAAGAGGACATGGAATGAAGTATATCACTGCTGACGTCAGATGGATCTTGGCTGAAGCAGAGAATACCAGAAAGATGTTTACCTGTGTTTTATTGACTATGCAAAAGCATTGGACTATGTGGATCATAACAAATTATGGATAACACTGCAAAGAATGGGAATTCCAGAACACTTAACTGTGCTCATGTGAAACCTGTACATACACCAAGAGGCAGTCCTTTGAACAGAACAAGGTGATATCGCATGGTTTAAAATCAGGAATGGTGTGTGTCAGGGTTGTATCCTTTCACCATACTTATTCAATCTGTATGTTGAGCAAATAATCTGAGAAGCTGGAATATATGAGGAAGAACGCAGCATCAGGATTGGAGGGAGACTCATTAACAACCTGTGATATGCAGATGACACAACCTTGCTTGCTGAAAGTGAAGAGGAAGTACTTACTGGTGAAGATCAAAGACTACAGTTTTCCGTATGGATTACACCTCAACATAAAGAAAACAAAAAACCTCAGAACTGGAGCCATAAGCAACATCATGATTAAAAACAGGGCTTCATTTTACTTGGATCCACAATCAACACCCATGGAAGCAGCAGTCAAGAAATCAAACGACGCATTGCATTGGGCAAATTTGCTGCAAAAGACCTCTTTAAAGTGTTAAAAAGCTAGGATGTCTTTTGAGGACTAAGGTGCGCCTGACTCAAGTCACAGTATTATCAATCACCTCATATGCATACAAAAGCTGGATAATGAATAAGGAATACTGAAGAAGAATTGATGCCTTTGAATTATAGTGCCGGCAAAGGATATTGAGTACTGGTATACCACAGACTGCTGCACTGCCGAAGAACGAACAAATCTGTCTTGGAAGAAGTACAGCCAGAATGCTCCTTAGAAGTGACCATGGCAAGACTTCATTTGAAGCACTTTGGACATGTTATTAGGAGGGACCAGTGCCTGGAGAAGGACATCATAATTGGTGTCATGGTTTGAATTACGTCCCCCAAAAAAATGTGTGTATCAATTTGGCTGGGCCATGATTCCCAGAATTGTGTGGTTGGCCTCCATTTTGTGATTGTAATTTTATGTTAAAGAGGATTAGGGTGGGATTGTAACACCACCCTTACCCAGGTCACATCCCTGACCCAATGTAAAGGGAGTTTCCCTGGGATATGGCCTGCACCACCTTTTATCTCTTGTAAGAGATGAAAGGAAAGGGAAGCAAGCGGAGAATGGGGGACCTCATACCACCAAGAAGGAGCACCAGGAGCAGAGCACGTCCTTTGGACCGGAGGTTCCTGTGCAGAGAAGCTCCTAGTCCAGGGGAAGGCTGATGATGACGAAGACCTTTCTCCAGAGCCAACAGAGAGAGAAAGCCTTCTCCTGGAGCTGATGCCTTGAATTTGGACTTGTAGCGTGCTGGACTGTGAGAGAATAAACTTCTCTTTGTTGAAGCTATCCACTTGTGGTATTCCTGTTAGAGTAGCACGAGATGACTAAGACAGTTGGTAAAGCAGAGGGTCAGCAAAAAAGAGGCAGACCCTCAACAAGATGGATTGACACAGTGGCTGCAACAATGGGCTCAAACATAGCAACGATTGTGAGGATGGCGCAGGAACTGGCGGTGTTTCATTCTGTTGTACAGTGGGTCACTATAAGTAGAAACCAACTCATCAGCACCTAATAATAACAACAATAGTATACATTAAAATGAGTTTACTGGGGGACATCTAGGTCAATTGGCATAACAAATTTTATTAAGAAAATGTTCCGAATCCCACTTTGGTGAGTGGCATCTGGGGTCTTAAAAGCTTGTGAGTGACCATCTAAGATGTATCAGTTGGTTCCATCCCACTTGGAGCAAAGAAGAATGAAGAAAACCAAAGACACAAGGAAAATATTAGCCCAAGAGACTAAAGGACCACATGAACCTGAGATTCCACCAGCCTGAGACCAGAAGATCTAGATGGTGCCCAGCTACAACCAATGACCGCCCTGACAAGGAACACAACAGAAAGTCCTGGACGGAGCAGGAGAAAAGTGTGGAGCAGAACTCAAATTCTGTAAAAAGACCAGACTTAATGGTCTGACAGAGACTGGAGGAACCCCCGAAGCTATGGACCCTGGATGCACTGTTAACCCAGAACCAAAACCATTCCTGATGCCCACTCTTCAGACAAAGATTAGACAGGACTATAAAACAAAAAATAATACATGTGAGGAGTGCGCTTCTTAGTTCAATCAAATACACGAGACCAACTAGGCAGCTCCTGTCCGGAGGCAGGATGAGAAGGCAGGAAGGGACAGGAATAGGTGGAATGGACACAGGGAACCCGAGGTGGAAAGGGGGAGTGTGCTATCACACTGTGGGGATTGCAACTAATGTCACAAAACAATATGTGTATAAATTTCTGCACGAGAAATTAAGTTGAGCTGTAGACTTTCACCTAAAGCGCAATAAATAAAATAAAATAAAATGAATGTATACTGTTACTTCTAATTCTAATCATATATTGTAGCTTTTTATCAGTATTACTTTGTTATCGAATAATAAGAAACTCTGCCCTCACCATCTACAATATATTTACTTGATTGTTCAATTAAATTATACACAGTTTCAGAATTGTCCCGTGAGAAACACATTCACTAACTAAATTAGAGCATTTATGTACAATTCCTTTTTGCCTTTAATCTTAGAGTATTCAGTTAAGATATTACTTTCTACAGTTACTTGGGTTAGTTCTTTTCTTCCTTACCCTCTTCAGTGTGGTTTTCATTTGTAATACAGTTAGGTTTATTCTAGTTAGGAATGCTGTTTTAAATTTTTGTTCCCTACTGTCATGCTGCTGAATATTTTTGAGCACGTACAAGCTAATATCTGGGTAGGATCAGGAAAATGATTTATCAAGGCACTTGGCTTTTAGTTGCTAAAAAATATTATATATGACTTATTTAGGGTGTGGTATAAATATCTTAAAGCTGTACTGAATGTATATGAGTTTTACAGCACCCTGAGTTAAAAGGATTCTTCAAGTAAAAAATTATACTGCCTTTCTGTACAACATCCAATTGTTTCTTTTTTTTTTAGGTTTTTAAATTTTTTTTTATTGTACTTTAGGTGAAAGTTTACAGAACAAATAGTTTCTCATTACACAGTCAGCACGCATATTGCTTCATGACATTGGTTAACAAACCCACAACATGTCAACACTCTCCCTTCTCGACCTTGGAGGACCTTTTCTCTTTTTTGGTGAAAATATACATAGATAAAGACACACCATTTCAAAAATTTCTACATGTACAATTCAGTGACATTGATTACGTTCTTCCAGTTGTGCTGTTATTGTCACTATACTTTTCCAAATTATTCTATCACCAATGTCTTCAACTCACTGCCCCCAGGCTTCCCATCAAACTTTTGAGTTGCTGTTGTCAATTGGATCTCACATAATTATTTTTTCTTTTTTTTGTACTTTAAATGAGGGTTTACAGAATAGTTTCTTATTGAACAGTTAGTACACATATTGCCCCATGACAATGGCTAACAACCCCACAACATGTCAACACTGTCCTGAGAAAGGACAGCCTTGCGTTCCCTATCACCAGCTTTCCCGTCCCCTCCTGCCTTCGAGTCCTTATCCCTGGACTGCTGTGCCTCATTAGTCGCATTTGTACAACTTCCAAACTTTAAAGTGTATTTTAACGCAAAGGAGGGAGAAAGAAGGCAAGTCTAGAGCCAAGTCTAAAACTATGAGTATTTCTAGAGAGAGGCCAATATTTAAGAAAGTGTTGGAAAGGGTATGCTATGGTGTGGGGGTGGGGAAGCATCTTGTGTTTAAGTTTGAAAATTCCACAGAAGAATGAACTCTGAGCCCCAGAGACTACACCATCTTCTAAGAAGAAAAGCTGCCTGTCAAAATAGAGCATTGCCTCGGGCCTCTGGGTGCATGGGGGCGCACAGGGGTTTAGAGGGAGCTCTATCACCCACCTACAGTGTAACTCGAGGCAAGTCACAACCTTAACGAGCAGTCTCAAACTTTTCATTAGTAAACGTACTTCAGGAAAAAAAAAGTTGCTATAGAGTCAATTGGAGTCCTGGGGGCATAGTGGTTAAGAGCTTGACTGCTAACCAAAAGCTTGGCAGTTAGAATCCATCAGCTGCTCCTTGGAAACCCTATAGGGCAATTCTATTCTGTCCCATGGGGTTGCTATGAGTCAAAATCGACTCAATGTCAATGGGTTATGAGTCAATTCTACCTTATATAGTAACCCCAGGTGTTGCAGAGTAGAACTCCACAGAGTTTTCAAGGCTGTGACATTTTGGAAGCAGATCACCAGGCCTTTCTTCCCAGGAATTCCAGTCCTTTGATGTAGTCCCACCCAAAATACACACTCAATTTAGCCGCTCTTCCTTGGACTGCACTTGAGGAGACTTTAAAACACCTCAAGTCTTTAAAACACTTCCTTGTCTCATAATTAGCATTCCAACAAGGGAAGTCTATGACATTTCACACAGTGAGGGAAGGAATGTGAGGTTGATTGGACAACAGCTGGCTCTGCAACAGGTGTGGGTGGAGTAGGGCAAGGTTTACAGAGGCTGATGGAAGAGGAAAGGCCTGTCACACAGGGAGTTACTCCAGGAACGGCAAAGGGGGCATAAGGGGGCAGATTCTCACAGGTCCTGGGTATAAGCGTAAGAAATTAAACTTCATTCTGGAAGCAGTGGGACCAATCTAAGATGTCTGAGAAGGCGATGCAAAGACGGAAGCTTTATTTTTTGGAAATCCGTCTGGTGGCAATAGTAGCAGTCTTTTACACAATATTTGCACATAAAAAGGCAGTATCATTTCATAGCTTACAACAGTTCTCACAGTAGGAAATGGACAGTTCGTAACTATTTAGGAAATTCAGGGGTTGTCAGCTTTCCCAAATCATTCCATCCCCCATTTTGCTTTTGCTTTTTGAAATTTCTGGTTTTCCCTTTTAAAGTGCAACAGGCTATGGCTCTGTGCTCTCCCACCCTTGACTTGGCTGAGAAACTGCTAATGTACAAGGCTCTCCCCTTGAGCACAAGTCTGGATTCAGCTGGAGGGTAAATAAACAGATGCCAGCTGAGCTGGGCTTTTTAGTTCTCTAACACTGATGCTTCTGTCTTTGCATCACCTTCTCAGAAATCTTGGTTTTGAGTTTGTACTACGTCTAAAGAAAGCTAGATTAGGCAAAGGCAGTTTTCTAGTCCTATAAATCCACCGTGTGAAACTCACCCAGGGCTTAGTTAAAATGGATGCTGGCTGCATGTATAGATTGCTTCAAAGACTAGAAATGAAATATGTTGTTGTGTTCTCTAACTGGAGATTCACAGTGCAACCTTAATAGCTTTTCTCTAATGATGATGCATTCTGAATTGAAACACCACTAAAGAGTATTATTAGCTTCCATAAAATGTATAATCCATGTAGATAAAATTCTGTAAAACAATAGCTTCAATTTGATGCTACAGGAATGCAAACTCTTGACATGTTAATTATATTCCTCAATATTCATAGGTTCTTCCAAGCCTTCCTTACTTGTTTCCTTCCAAAACATAGGACTTTGTTTATTCACAGTATAAAACAAATAAAAATTAGAAGGGACTTCTAAATGACTAATTGTGTTGTAAAGTTAAGTGCATTATAAAATAAAAAGGCAAATTAAGAAAAATATGCCTTAGTTAAGCACTGTTTAAAACCACTCTGTGTAAGGCAAATATTCTTTTGTTCAAAGACATCTTGACATAATATAAGCCAAAAAGTCCATCTGAGAAGTTGAGAAATCAGTTTATCTGAAGACAACTTATTTATTGTTTAACAGTCACTCAGCACTCAAAGGTCCACAGAGGATGTTTTGAGAATGCATGCCTGTCTAGGTAACAGTAACCGCTGGGGATTTCGGTTGTAGAAATCATATCTCCATATGCAAATATGTATCTGAAGGGGTTTTTCAGACCAATGCACACACCCCTATTTGGCGTCTTTATATTTGCATATAGTCACATGTCAAAACCCCCAGGAAATTAAGACTGCATTCTTGCAAAGTTTGTTTTAAGATACATAACAGAAAAAAAAAAAAAAAGATGGCCCTTTTCTATCTTTCTACAAAGCATACAAAGAAATTAATGAATTTTTTAAAAAAAGAACATTTAAGATTGAAGACAATTTTAATTCCATAAGTAAATAGAACAAAACAAAACTTGAAAGTGTAAGTTAGCTCTACTGCTTTTATTAATCACTCAGCTGCTAACCAAAAGGTGGGCAGTTCGAATCCATCGGCGCTCCTTGGAAACTCTATGCAGCAGTTCTACCCTGTCCTGTAGAGTCGCTATGAGTCGGAATCGACTCGACGGCAATGGGTTTGTGTTTTTTTTGGTTTTTTACTTTACCAAGCATGATGTCCTTCTCCAGGGACTGGTCCCTCCGGATAATATGTCCAAAGTAAGTAAGGTGAAGTTTCGCCATCCTCGCTTTTAAAAGGAGCATTCTGGCTGTACTTCTTTCAAGAAAACCCTGTGGGGCAGTTCTACTCTGTCACATGGAGTAGCTGTGAGTTGGAATCAACTCGATGGCACCGAATAACAACAACAGTTAAATTTTACAAGAAATAATATATCCATACTTTAAGCCTCTCTGTATTTTTCACCCCAAACCTAAGTAGGACTGTGCATGATTTTTCAGGTGTCCTTCCTCCATCCGACATACTGTCATTCCGAGACCCGCATGAGGACCTGACATTAACTATCTCTGGGAGAGAATTTAATAACAATTCACCCCTCAACACCAAGGTTTCAGTCTAGATCTCAAAAGCTGTGTAATTCCATGCCAAAAAAAACCAAACCTAGTGTTAAGTCGATTTTGACTCATAGCAACCCTATAGGACAGAGTAGAACTGCCCCATAAGGTTTCCAAGGAGTAGCTAGTGGATTTGAACTGTCAACCTTTTGGTTAGCAGCTGAGCTCTTAATTACTGCGCCACCACACCCAGGTTTTAATCCCTAATATTTCCTCATACTTTATTCCCTTGTTAAACTTCTTTATAACATCCGTATAAAAGTCTATTTCTTAATTAAGTTGCAAACGCCTTAAGAAGCAGGGACTATGACGTTGCATCTAGCACAATGATTTGTCTAAGATTCTGCCTAACAAGTTTTGGATGCTTAATAAATGTCTGTTCATTCATTAACTCATTTATCAACAAATGTTTACTGAATGCCTGTTTGTGCTAGGTACAATTTTAGATGCCAGGGAATTCAGCAGGGTACAAGGCAGACAAAAATTCCTGCCCTCATGAAGCTTATTTCCTAGTGGGATAGATGGGCAGTAAACAAAAATATATATAAACATGAAGTATGTGAGAGGTGATAAATGCTACAGAGAAAAACAAGGTAGAAAAGGCTCTTAAGCGAGTAGGGGTATCATTTTAAAAGCGTGGTCAGGGTAGGTAATAGTTCAACAAACACACGAAGAAGGTGAGGAAGCAAGACTCAAGGTTACCCGAGGGAAGAATTTTCCTTGCATGTTTAGGGAACGACAAGGGGGGCCAGTGTGGCTGGAGTTGATGGAATGAGAGGTAGAATGAAGTGAGAAAAATCACCTAGGGCTGTGGTGTTTACTCCGAGTGAGATGGGAAGCTATTGAAGGGTTCTGAGTAGAATAATGGTAAAATATAGTTTAATGTTTAACAGACTCACTGGCTGCTGTGCTGAAAACAGACTCAAGGAGGACAAGGGCAGTAGCAGGGAGTCCAACTGGCAGAGACTGCTGAAATAATCCAGATAGGATCCGATAGTGGTTTGGAACAGAATGGCTGTGGTCATGGTAGTAAGAAGTGGTCAGATTATTAGATACATTCTGAAGGTTAAACCAAGAGCACTTGCTGACAGACAGAATGTGGTTTGTGACAGAAAGCGAGACGTCAAAGGTGACTAATATTTTTAATGGAAGGATGGAGTTGCCACTAACTGAGATAGGAAAAACTGTTTAGTCTGAGATGTCTATCAAGTAGACACGTAGATGGGTGAGGATGAAGTCCAAGAAAGAGACCCAAGCTAGAAATCTGGGCATTATTAGTATATAGATGGAATTCACAAGGTAGTGGGTATAGTAGATAAACAGAAAAGGTCCATGGACTAAAACCCAGGGGCACTCAAAAGATGAGAGAGATAAAGAGGAAACCGTAAGGAGAAAAAAGTAGGAGCATCATGTTGTAGAAAAAAAAAAGTGCTTCAACGTGTCAAATGAGGTGAGGACTGAGAACCAATCATTGGATTTAGTCATGTTGACCTTAGAAGAGAGGAATTTCAGTGGATTGGTGAGGGTAAAAGCTGCATTGGGGTGGGTTCAAGGGAGAATCCACCACCCATCTGCCAGTTTGTCATACTGTGGTGACTTGCATATTGCTATGATGCTGGAAGCTATGCCACCAGTATTTCAAATGCCAGCAGGGTCACCCATGGTGGATAGGTTTCAGTGGAGCTTCCAGAGTAAGACAGACTAGGAGGAAAGGCCTGGCAATCTACTTTCAAAAATCAGCCAATGAAAACCTTACGGATCACAGTAGAATACTGTTTGATACAATGCTGGAAGATGAGCCCCCTAGGTGGGAAGGCACTCAAAATACACAGTGGTTACAACAATGGACTCTAGCATATCAGTGGTCATGAAGATGACGCAGAAGAGGCAACGTTTCTTTCTGTTGTACAGAGGGTCGCCATGAGTCAGAGCCTAACCAGGGCAACTGACAACAACAAGGGAGAATGGGAGGAGAGAAATTGGAATATAAATAGCCATTTTCAAGAATTTTGCTATAAAGGGGAACAGCAAAATGAGTGATAGATTATAGAGTAGAAGTGAGGTCTAGAGGGAACATTGTAGGATGGAAGAGAAAAGTGGTCAAAAGAACATAGGCGCTACTCTGCCTTCAAAGAGGAGAAGCATAGCTCCCTACTCCTTAAGTCTGGGATGCACATAGTGACTTTCTTCCAAAAAGTACAGTAGGAAAAGAGGTGGGAGGGGGAGGTAAAGAGCAACTTTATAGTAGAGAAACCTGACAAACACTACCTCATCCAAGTGAACAAGGTCTACATCATCAGTGATAAGTCACGTTGATAGTACCTACCCTTGATACTATGTGAAGAAAATGATGCTTTATCTCTGTCTGTGATCTTTCTTCCAAAAACCCAGGACCTCCGTTTAACCATGAGAAAAACATCAGGTAACTTCCAATTGAGGGACATTCAACAAAATACCTGACTCCGCAGAACTGTCAAGGTTAGCTCTGACTGAGCTACAACAGAGAGTCCCAAACAGAGCGGGAGAAAAATGCAGAACAAATGATCAAATTCACAAAAAAGACCAGGCTTTCTGGTCTGACAGAGACTGGAAGAACCCCTGAAACTATGGCCCCTGGACACCCTTCTAACTCAGAATTAAAGCCACTCCCAAAGTTCCTCTCAGCCAAAGATTAGGAATATACCATGCACGGCCAGAAGAATGAACAAGTCTGTCTCGGAAGAAACACAGCTAGAGTGCTCCTTGGAAGTGAAGGTGACGAGACTTGTCTCACATGCTTTGGACATGTTATCAGGAGGGATCAGTCCCTGGAGAAGGACATCATGCTTGGTAAAGTAGAGGGTCAGCAAAAAAGGGGAAGGCCCTCGACAAGATGGATTGACAGTGGCTGCAACAATGGGCTCAAACATAGAAACAATTATGAGAATGGCGCAGGACTGGGCAGTATTTCGTTCTGTTGTACTCAAGGTCGTTATGAGTCAGAACCAACTCCACGGCACCTGACAACAACATAAAACACACAACAACACATGTGAGGAACGTGCTTCTTAGATCAATCAAGTATACAAGCAACACCTACCCAAAAACAAGACCAGAAGGCGGGAAGGGACAGGAAAATTGGGCAAATGGACCGGGGAACCTAGCATGGAAAGGGAAAGGGGAGAGCGCTGACACAAGGCGGGATTGCAACCAATGCCAGGAAACAATTTGTGAATAAATTTTTGAATGAGAAACTAATTTGTTCTACAAACTTCCACCTAAATCACAAAAAAAAAAAAAAAATTATCGAAAAGAAAAAGAAAGGAAAGTCTAAGAAATCGTAAAAGGAGACAATGACAACTAAATGTAATGTGGTATCCTAGATGGAATCCTGGAACAAAAAAAGAACATTAGGTAATAACTAAGGAAATCTGAATAAAGTATGGACTTTGCTTAACAATAATGTGTCAATAACAACAAATGCACCATATTAATGTAAGACACTAATGATAAGGGAAAATGAGTGCTGAGTACACAGGAAGAGTGTGGAGTATATGGGAACTCTTTGTACTATCTTCTAAATTTTTCAGTATATCTAAAACTATTCTAAAAAAAAAAAGTCTACTAAAAAGAAAAAAGAGGAATACAGGCTCTGGAGTCTTCCTGGTTAGAATCCTAGTCTGCCATTTCTGAGACTGTGACTTAAGGCAAGTTACTTAAATTCTCTGAGAGTCAGTTTCTCTGTCTATAAAATGGAAATAGTAAGAGAACCTACCTCATAGAATTTTTTGTGATAAGTAAATGACATAATCTATACAAAGTGCTTAGCACAGCGTCCGGCAAATAGTTCAGTGAACCAAAAACCAAACCTGCTGCTGTTGAGTGGGTTCTGACTCAACAGTGACCCTATAGGACAGGGTAGAACTGCCCCATATGGTTTTCCATGCCATGCCACATCTTTCATGGAGCAGCTGGTAGGTTCGAACTGCTAATCTTTCAGTTAGCACCCTAGCGTTTAACCACTGCGCCACCAGGGCTCCAAGCACTCAATAAACCAAAACCAAATCCAATTCTGACTCATAGCGACCCTATAGGACAGAGTAGAACTGCCCCATAGAGTTTCCAAGGAGTGCCTGGAGGATTCAAACTGCCTACCTTTTGGTTAGCAGCCGTAGCACTTACCACTACACCACCAGGGTTTCCAAGCACTCAATAGATGGCAGCTATTCTTATTACTTTTAATCTTTTATTGAATATTCAACTACAAATTTAATGTGATTTTACATTTAATTGTTTTAAAGTTATTAATAATAATTTCTATGATAATTTTCCTTCCTTTCCTGAGAGGAAGAAAATTGAATACAACCTACTACAGAGTATCTGAAGAAAAAAAAAAAGTTTCTCGGTGTACTGTGAGTATTGAGAGGTTTTACAGTATGAACCAAAAACAAAAAGATCCATTGCTGCGGAGTTGATTCCAACTCATAGCACCCTGTGGGACAGAACAGAACTGCCCCACAGGGTTTCCAGGGAGGGGCTGGTGGATTTGAACAGCCAACTTTTGGTTAGCAGCCGAGCTCTTAACCACTGTGTCACCAATGAACTGCTCCAAACAATTTAATTTAAATACCAATCTATGGTAATGTAATGAAAAGAACGGTCACCAGAGGCTTTGTGCATACTTTATAATGTCTGTAAGGTGTTGTAAGTTAACATTTTCCAATCTAGTTCCTGCTTTCACTAGAAAGCCACAAAATCATCAATATCAACCAGAAGATATACTGTCTTGTCATTACATATTTCTAATAGCGATACCTCACAAAAGTGATGTGAAGATTCACACGTAGAATATGTTTAAAGATACAAAGAATTAAGTAGAGTAGTGAAAGAGTATAGCAGACTAACTTATATTAAGATACTATTAAAGAGGAGAATTTGACCTAAGCAATGGTTCCCAAAACACACTGCATAGGAATCACCATGGGGCCTGACAAATAACCAGAGACGCTGCACTCTCGACCCAGACAGCTTCAAGGGCAGAGCCTGAGCATTTGCATCTTTATCAGACTGCACGCCTGCACTTAATAAAACAAAGATTTTTGTCTGAATTATTTCTGATGATTACACTTAACACTTGCTCAAGTTTCCTCAACTGTCAGGCTTGTGGACAACTAGCCTACTTAATCCTGTATACATTGATCATATCATATATATTGCTATATGATCTGCCTTTTTCTGAGCTGCCTTTGTAAACACAGCTTTGATAATTCACTATCAAGAATCATGATTACCTTGAGGCAGTTTTGCCTCTCACTATTACAGTTGTCTTCTAATATGGAATTTAGGGCCCTCTGTACCTTGAGGCTCTGAGCTGTTGAGAGCATAAAAGGGACTGTCCTTAATTCAAGGAGCCCTGGTGGCACATGTGGTTAAACTGCTTGACTGCTAACTGAAAAGTTGGCAGTTTGAACCTACCAGCCACTCCTCGGGAGAAAGATGTGGCAATCTGCTTCTGTGAAGATTACAGCCTTGGAAACCCTAGAGAGCAGTTCCACTCTGTCCTACTGGGTCGCTGTGAGTTGGACTTGACTCAACGGCAACAGGTTTGGTTTTGGTCCTTAATTCAATCTTCCAACACTTTCCCCCTCCCCCCTAAGGTCAAGTTTTCCCTATCCTGCACCTCTTACCCCCTCTCCCTTCACTGTACCAATATGAAAACACAGTAGCCCTCAAGGTCCTAAGCTGAGCCAGCGTTCCTTTTTCGTTGAGCCAACAATTCATAAAGCAACTAGTCAGTTCCGGGTCTCTTTCAGAGCTATGTGGTCCAGGCACTCAGTAGGCACAACCTCCTGAGCAATGAATTACAGCTTGGAGTATCAAGGAGTAAACACTCTAGCCCTTTCCACCAGCAAGGCAGGGCTGTATGCATGAAAAGGCTCACTGAATTGTTCTTTCCTGCCAGAAATGGCTGTGCTTTAGGGAGGCTCTGAGATGCAGCAGAAAAGAGCACAACAGTAGCTGTAAACTTGAGGAAGTTGTGGGGGGAACTATGGAGGGGTTATGGTTAATGCACAGGCTCAGGATCCAGACTGCCATGGTTCAAGTCCTGGCTCTGCCTCTTCTTAGCTGTTGAACTTGAGCAATTTACTTAACCTCTTTGTACTGTAGTTTCTTCACCTGTTAAAACATTGGTGGTGACAACAGCACCTGCTTCACTGCGCAAGTGGAAATTGAAATATGAGACAACCGATGTTGCATTTCTCTGCTTATTCAAAAAAGATAATTAAAAATAAAAAAAGAGAAAATCCAGCAACACTGAGCTGGACTTCCTGAGAAGCGGCAGTGACCTAGGGCTGAGTGTTGACTGCTCCTTTCAGATTGGGCACATGTATGTTTTCATTTTCACAGTCTCCACCAACCTGCTTCACTCACGAATGTTACCTACCTGGTCCCCTTCACTACCCATGGACTGGATGGACTAAGAACATTTTTCTCTCACAAATTCAGTAACTGCAGGAAATCTATGGGTGCAAATACTGCTCAAGCCATCATCCATTTAAAAAAGATCTGGTAGGGGAGGAATCTTATCCCTCAAATGAGTACTGGAAACTTCTATTTTTTTCCAGGAACCAAAGAGTTGAGTATCTTTTTCTGAGATGTTTATTTAAGGGCCATAATTTAAAATTACAGAGCTTATATAAACAATTTATAAATAACTGGGAGCCCAATGCTACAATTCCAGAAAGTGTGATTACGTTGTTGGTCAACCAATAAACAACAAAACTGTTCTCTTCATAGGTCTTCTGCTATTCTTGGAAAGAAAAATAGTTCTTTTGGAGAATTTAATGTTTTGACATAACTATGTTTATTTGCAATTAGCGCTAAAAGTGAGATAATGAAGTATCAAAATCTAACAACATAAAGCCTACACTTAATAAAAGTATTGTCTAAATCATTTCTGATGATTTCATTCAACCCTTCAACACTTCTCAGTTGCTCAACTTTCCACAATGTCTGCATAAAATGGAGTTGTAAACCCAATCTTCTAGATTAAAATAAAAAGCCATTCTTTAGCATAAACCTTCATTCCCCAAATTGGATAAATAAGCAAGATACATTTATTTAAGAAAATTGGGAAGCAAGTTAATTACAAATAATATTTTAGTCTAGCATTTCACCATCAACTTAATTAAGCTGGGGACTTGGGGTACATTGAAAACACCAAAGAATAAATATTTTAGAGTTATAAAAATGTTTTAACATGTAAATTATATTCTGTGGTAATTTTGCAGAGAGAAAAGACGACTTGACGAAACATTCCGAACCGGATAAGGCTGAAAAGTGATAGAAATAGGATGCTATCACGCTGGTATCCTCCTTTTCCAAACCTCTGTTGTTGTGCGCCCTCAGGTCATTCCATTCCATAGGGTAGAACTGCCCCCCCACCCCCATAGGGTTTCCTTGGCTGCCTTTCTCATGAGGAGTGGCTGTGTGGGTTTCAACCTCCAATCTTTAGGTTAGTAGCCAAGTGCTTAACCATTGTGCAACCTGGGCTCCTTTTCCAATCCTCTGTTCGCTTAATATTACGATACCCGAAGTTTCCTTAAAAGAGGAGAGGGAGAGGGGTTTCGGGGAATATTTACGCCTACTTCCCAGGGAGAGGAAAGAACGGTTCCAACAGATGGAACCTTTCGGAGGCCGCGCCAGTCCAGCGCGCCGTCGCAGTTGCCCAGGAGCGCGCAGAGCTCGCCCCGCAGCACTGGCGGCAGGTCGCGCGGAGCGTGCACACCGCTGCCCCCACCGCCCCAGCCCCCACCGCCCCAGCCCCTTCCCCCCGGCAGGGGCCGGGGGTGGGGGAGGCTGCACTCACCGAGGCCGCGCCAGCCCAGCGCGCCGTCGCAGCTGTCCAGGATCGCGCAAAGCTCGCCTAGCAAGGTGGGCGGCAGGTCGAACAGCAACGTGCGTGCCGAGAGCGCGCCGCGGGCCCCGCCGATCCGCGCCGCCGCCCAGGCCATGGCTAGGCTGCCGAAGACCAGGGAAAGGCAGAGGAGGGATGCGAAGCCCAGTCTCCCTCCACCCCCGCGAGCTGCTGTTACACAACCGCGGAAATCCTGCTTCCTCGACAGAGGCCTTGGTAGCAGAACGCGCTGTGCCCAGGTCTTCAAGGGGCGGACCCGCATGACGCAAGGCGCCTCTCCCCAGAGATGCCTCTGTGGACGCCCGGCCTGGCTGTGCCGTCCCCAAGCCTCTGGTTATCCTTTCCTTACTGACTTCATGTTTTGAACTGAGTCCACTCATTCCTCTGGTTTAGGACGTGACTGAAGAGACAAGGCAAAGAGTGAGAGCTGGAGAAAGATGAGAACTGCAGAACTAATACCTGGGTGGTGCAGACAGTTAAGTGCTCAACTACTAGCCAGCAGGTTGGTGGTTCGAACCCACCTAGAGACTACTGGGAAAACAGGCCTGGCGATTTGCTTCTGAAAGGACACAGCCTTGAAAACCTTGGGGAGCAGTTACACTCTGCACAAAATGGGACTCCATGAGTCGGAATTGACTCAAGGGCAATTCACACCACCACCACCATCCTGTCTGCCTGTCCTCGGATGGGCTATCTTCTGGTGTAAATGGTTATGAAACCAGTCATTACTTTTTTTTTTTTTTTTTTAACATTTTATTGTGGCTTGGGTGAAAGTTTAGAGAGCAAATTAGTTTCTCATTCAACAGCTTAAACACATTTTGCTTCCTGACATTAGTTTCAATGCCCTCAATGTGATAGCACTGTACCCACTTCCTCACTGAGTTCTCCACATTTCCATTAGCCCAGCTTTCCTGCCCCTCCCTGCCTACTGAACTTTGTTTTGGGGCAAACGTTACCCTTTTGGTCGTATAGTTGATTGTTCTGAGGAGCACATTGCTCACAGGTGTTACTGTTCTATTATCGGCCTGTCTATTGTTCAGCTGAAACGTGCTCTCCAAGCAGTGGGGTCAGTTCCAGGTTTGAAGGGTGTCTAAGGGCCATAGTCTCAAGTGTTCCACCAGTCTCTATCAGACCAGTAAGTCTGGTCTTTATGAATTTGAATTTTGTACCACATTTTTCTCCCACTCTGTCCAGGACCTTCCATTGTTATCCGGATCAGAGCAGTCGGTAGTTGTGGGGATATATGCCATTTAAACATGGCTGCACTATTGACAGCTGCAGCCCCCACAGGCCTCTATGCTGTATGCGACATGTTGGAGACTTGTCAGCGATGAGAAAGAGATTAGGCACGACTTGTTTTCCCAAACCGATTGTCCTGTTACTGATTGGCTTGTTTACCTGAATTCCTTCTCCCTTGCCCGAAACTTATTGTTACTCACCCAAAGCCCATTGTTCTGTTATTTGCTTCACTGCTTGCTGTATTGACTATAAAATAAACTCCTGGGACTGAAGCCGGGGTTCGACTCCTCAGAGTGACCCTCCTGGCCCCACTTCTCTGTAAGAGTTGTGGAATTGGTTACTGTCTCCGCCGCCCCGACATTTGCCGCTGCTGTGACAGGTAGTGATAGCCAGGCACCATCTAGTTCTTCTGGTCTCAGGCTAGTGGAGGCTGTGGTTCATGTGGCCCGTTAGTCCTCTGGACTAATTGTTTCCTTGAGTCTTTGTTATTCTTCACCCTTCTTTGCTACGGAGGGGAAGAGACCAATAGTTGTATCTTAGATGGCCACTTGCAAGCTTTTAAGACCCCAGTCACTACTTACCACAGTAGGATGTAGAACATTGTCCTTAGGGACTGTGTTATGCCAGTTGACCTAGATGTCCTCCAAGACTATGGTCCTAAGCCCTCAAGCCCAGTAACTCAGTCCCTCAAGGTGTTTGGTTATGGCTAAGGAGTTTTCATAACTTTACCTCTGTGTGCTCTACTATTTACATGGATATCTTGCAGCACATATGAATACGTATGTAGAAATATCCTCTGCCAAACCTAGATATGCTCATGGCTGTACTCCCATACTCCATCCCCCACCTGTTCAGCTTACATACCTACCTATGTATCCACTCATAAATTGTTTGTTGTTACTGTTATTGCAGGATTGTGTATGTAATAGTATTTACTGTTGTTGCTTTTTACCCTTGCATACCTCACGGTGTCTTCCTTTGCCTTGGTCATACCATGCTCATGGATAGGAAGACTTAACATTGTGAAAATGTCAATACTACCCAAAGTGATCTATAGATATAATGCAGTCCCAATCCAGATTCCATCAGTATTCTGGAAAAACTAATAACCAACTTTATATGGAAAGGAAAGAGACCCTGGATAAGCAAAGCACTACTGAAGAAGAAGAACAAAGTAGGAGGACTCACACTTCCCAGTCTCAGAACCTACTATACAGCCACAGTAGTCAAAACAGCCTGGTACTGATACAATGACAGACAATAGACCAATGAAACAGAATTGAGAACCTAGAAGAAAATCCATCCACCTGTGGACAGCTGATCTTCAGCAAAGGGCTGAAATCCATTAAAGGGGGAAGAGAGAGTCTCTTTAACAAAAGGTGCTGGCAAAACTGGATATCCATTTGCAGAAAAATGAAACAGGATCCATACCTCACACCATATACAAAAACTAACTCAAGATGGATCAAATACCTAAATATAAAACCAAAAACCATAAAGATTATGGAAGAAAAAATAGGGGCAAACCTAGGGACCCTAATTTATGGTGTAAATAGACTATCAAACATAACTAAAAATGCAAAAACAACAGAAGATAAACTAGACAACTGGGACCTCCTAAAAATTAAACACTTACGTGCATCAAAAGACTTCTCCAAAAGAGTAATAAGAGAACCTACACACTGGGGAAAAAAAATTTGGCAACGACATATCTGACAAGGAACTAATCTCTAAAATTTATAGAAAAATTCAACACCTTAATAACAAAAAGCCAAACAATCCAGTTAAAAAATGAGCAAAGGACATGAACAGCCACTTCACCAAAGAAGACATTCAGGCAGCCAGCAAATACATGAAGAAATGCTCGCAATCATTAGCCATTAGAGAGATGCAAATCAAAACAACAATGAGATATCATCTCACCCTGACAATAATGCCAATGATCAAAAAAACAGAAAACAGCAAATGCTGGCGAGGGTGTGGGAGATTGGAACTCTCATACACTGCCAGTGGGATTGTAAAATGGTATAACCACTGTGGAAAACAGTATGGCGCTTCCTTACAAAGTTAGAAATAGAGATACCATATGATCCAGCAATCCCACTACTAGGTATATATCCTAGAGAAATAAGAGCTGTCACACAAATAGACACATGGGAATGCATGCTCATCACAGTATTATTCACAATAGCAAAAAGATGGAAACAATCTAAGTGCCCATCAATGGATGAATGGATGAATAAACTATGGTACATACATGCAGTGGAATACTGTGGCACATTAAAGAAAAACAATGAATCCACGAAACATCTCACAACATGGATGAACCTGGAAGATGTCATGCTGAGTGAAATAAGTCAATCACAAAAGGACAAATATTGTATAGAACCACTATTATAAAAAGTCAAGAAAAGGTTTACACACAGAAAAACATTCTTTAATGGTTACCAGGGATGGGGGGTGGAGGAGGCGGGGGAAGCACTAACTAGATAGTAGACATGGATTAACTTAACCAAACCACCAAACCTGTTGCTGCCAAGTCGATTCCAACTCATAGCATGGATGAAGGAAAAAACAATACAGAATAAGGGGGATGTCAATACAACATCACTTCTTTAAAAAGTGTATTTTGTTTCTTCCTGTCAGAAAAGAGATACACGTTCATTGAGGAATACTTGGAAAACACAAAAATTGAAGGAAGGAAATAATCACTCATAACCCCACTCAGCTGAAGACAACCACGCTAAACATTTTGGCATATTTTCCTCCCAATTTCTACTGATTTTTAACAGATAATGTGTATATATGCCATGATTATTGGATTATATAGGTAGCAACAAGATAAAAACAGAAAGATGCCAAATCAGGCTAAAATTGTGTTCATCTTCTTCGCAAGGCTGCCGCTCATCCATACTATTTGGTTTTACTGCATTCTCTTCTCCCTGGGCTTCCTGATGAAACATTTCACCACTTATTCCTGCCTCAAAGTGCTTCACAGAATCTTCTCTTTATTTTCGATGTCAAGTCTATGTAAAATTGACTATTGTTTCTAAATCTTCCAACATTTATACCTGTAATATCCCCACAGCAGGCATAATGCAAATGCTACTGACAAAAAGAGGAAATACTGGGAGGGAGAGTGGTGAGAAAAATCCCAGCCTTCACGAGTTGAAGAGTGGGCAGTGGCCATCAACTGAAAAATATTAGCAGCACCTATTTGAAATCTTTCCTTTGTGATTTTGGGAATGGTGCTTCCTGGAGATGAATAGTGATGACACACTATCATTTAGTACTTCTACCTGAATTTCCAAGAGTCATTCTCAGCTAAAGTATTCCACAAAATATGTTAGAAAATTGGCAAAGTCAATACCGTTTAGGCAAGATTTTCAATATCCCTGCATTCAAATTACTAAGGTCTTAGCTGTCATACTCTACTCACTTAAGAAACCCTACACCTCTTAATGGGACTATCTGACTAAGCTGAGCAACAGAGGCAAGATATAATTAAGTATAGAGTAACTCTTGAATTGCTAGAACAGGGCTGCAAAGTAAATACGGAGAAGAGCGAGGAAATCACTGCAAATGAGGGAACTAGTCAGCAAGGCCTATTTTGCCCACCCTCACACCTCCCCCCACCCCCCCCCGAAAAAAATTGCCTTCGAATTGATTCCAACTCATAGCAACCCTATAGGACGGAGTAGAACTGCCCCATAGGATTTCCAAGGCTATAATCTTTACAGAAGCAGACTGCCACGTCTTTCTCCTGAGGAGCACCTGGCAGGTTCAAACTGCCAACCTTTCTGTTAGCAGCCAAGCATTTAACCACTGCACAACCAGCGCTCCTCTCCTATTTTGCCAGATCTTCTAATGTACCAAGAAGGAAGAATTTTATGTGAAA
Source organism: Trichechus manatus latirostris (assembly GCF_000243295.1). Lineage (NCBI taxonomy): Eukaryota > Metazoa > Chordata > Mammalia > Sirenia > Trichechidae > Trichechus > Trichechus manatus. The sequence goes on from NW_004444022.1 coordinate 6,526,630, forward strand.
TCTCCTCTATTTTAAGTGTTAGCAATTATATCAGACCATGCTCCCTCCCTCTTCCTTAAAACTGCCTTTGAGTTTTGAATTCTACATTATCTGGATATATCACTCACAACTCTTTAAGTTGTTGTCATACATCCACTGAGCTCCTCCACCCCAATTTCTCCTCCTCATTTTTAGATTGTATAGCTCCTGGCTCACTGTCACTCTTTCCAATACTCATCCTGTCTTAATTCTTGGTGATTTCAAATGTACATATAGAATAGATGATGATCTCTCCAGCACATTGGCTTCTTGGTTCCTTCACTCCTCTGCTCCACTCTATATTAGCCTCTCACTTCCACGATCATCCCCTAGAACTTACGATCATCAACTTACCTGCATCTCATCCATATTTCTATTTCATGAATCCACTCTCTGACCACAGCTCCTGTTCTGCTAGCACAATCCCTCTAATATTCTGGCCTCCAACAATATTTACCCCCCACCAGGATCTCTAAAGCCATATTTTGTCACCTTCTCTTTGACCCTTACCCCCTTGATGTCCTCACTTTTCTCCTTATCCTGTTTAAAGTTTATAGTCAATTATTATAATCACTCCCTTGCATATACTCTCCATTCCCTTGCTCCCTCTCACTTTGTTGAACTCTCTTGACAAATCCACCACTCTGGTTAAATCCAATGTTCCATCTTTTGGTCCTACACTTATGTAGCTGGAAGGAGAAAAAAAAAAAAAAAGATAACAAAACAACCCCAACTCCATAAATTGACTATTAACTTTAAAAATCAGGTCATGCCACATCTACCACGGCCTCAGCCAGACTGAGTCCAGTACAACTAGATGGTGCCCGGCTACCACCACTGACTGTTCTGACCGGGATCACAACAGAGGGTCCTAGACAGAGTTGGAGAAAAGTATAGAACAAAATTCTAACTCACAAAAAAAAGACCAGACTTACTGGCCTAACAGAGACTGGAGAAACCCCTAGAGTATGGCCCCTGGACACCCTTTTAGCTCAGTAATGAAGTCACTCCTGGTGTTCACCCTTCAGCCAAAGATTAGACAGGCCCATAAAACAAAACAAGACTAAAGGGGCACAACAGCCCAGGAGCAAGGACTAGAAGACAGGAGGGGACAGGAAAGCTGATAACAGGGAACCCCTGATCGAGAAGGGAGGGTATTGACATGTTTTGGGGTTGTTAACCAATGTCATAAAACAAAATGTGTACTAACTGTTCAATGAGAAAGTAGTTTGTTCCGTAAACCTTCATCTAAAGTACAATAAAAAAAAAAAAAATTGAGTCATGATACAGTGGTTAGGTGCTCAGCTGCTAAACAAAAGGTTGGCGGTTCGAACCCACCAGGCACTCCTCTGGAGAAAGATGTGGCGATCTGCTTCTGTAAAGACTATAGCCTTGGAAACCCTATGAGGCAGTTCTACTCTGTCCTATAGAGTCGCTATAAGTCAAAATCACCTTGACAGGAGTGGGTTTGGGTTTTTTTGGTGTGTGTATGTATGTGTATATATATGCGGGGGGAGAGAAAGAGACAGAGCAAGCCATATTTGTGTGTGTAGCATGGCACATTAAAAAAATCACTAGAAGATAATCAAAATGTTAAAAATGACTATCTCTGAAGGTTCAAATATGGATGATTTTAATTTTCTTTTTTTATATATAGCCCAAATTTTCTACAATAAATGGTTTTGTTTTATATGCAGGGAAAAAAAAGAAATCAGGCCATGATCCTCAAGTGAGCCCTTTACGCTGCCAAGCAATCATATTATATGCCTTTAGTCCGTTTACTCTTCTGGTGTCCTCGACACTGTTTTATACCTTCTCTTTTCTCCCTACCTCCCAATAACCTCTCCCCATCCTCATGCACAGCTGATAACCTTGAGAACATTCACTGAAAATACTGATACATCAGAAAAAGTCTTCCACAGAATCTTACTACACATAGACTTACCTACCAGTATCTGCACCAACGTACATTTTTTTCCCTTTTCCAGTCTACGTCCAGTCCCTTCACCTATGCACTAGATCCTATCCCCTGCCCCCTACTCAAGGATATCAAGGACAGCAGTTCTCCCCTCTCTCTGCTAAGTCACCTATTTTTCACTCTTTACTAGATCAATTCCATTAGCTTACAAATAATGCTGTTATTTCTCCCACCTTAAAACAAATAAACAAAAATAAAACTTCTTTTGATGCCACTTCCTCCTTCTATCTACCATCTCATTTCTTTTTTCCCTTTTGTAGCAAAGAGTTGAATACCATCACTGTCTCCAGTTTTGCTTCTCCTGTCTTCTCTTAAACCCACTCTAATTAGACTCCCCCTCCTCCACAACTACTCCACTGACTGCACTCTTCAAGGTCACCTGTGACCTCCACTCATTGTTAAATATTAGTCACTTCTCAGTCCTCATCTTTTCAGTAGTTTTTGACACAGTTGATCACTCCTCCTTGGACATTTTTTTCACTTGACTTCTAGGACATCTCATTCTCTTAGACTTTCTCTTCAGTATCCCCAGCTCATTCCTCCTCTTCTCCCTGATCTTGTAATTTTGGGGTGTCCCAAGGCTCAATCCATGCTTCTTCACTCTATCTAAACCTACTCCCTTGGGGATCTCAACCAGTTTTGAGGCTTCAAATACCATCTAAATGACAAGGACTGCCAAATCTATATGGCTAGCCCAGACCTCTCTCCTGAACTCCAGACTAGTGTCCAAAATTGAATTCTTGGTCATGCTTCTGGAACTTGCTCTCCCCACATACTTCCCCATCTAAGTTAATGGCAATTTCATCCTTCCAATTGCTTGAACCAAAAAACCTTAGAGTCGTCTGTTGTTGACAGCCCACATTCAACCCACCAGCAAATCCTGTAGACTTCTTGCTTCAAAATATATCTAAATCTGACCACTTTTCCCTACCTCCACTGCCACTACCCTAGAACTACCATCATATCTTATCTAGAATATCACAGTAGCCTCCTAACTGGTCTCTGCTTCCATTCTTGCTTCCTACAGTCTTTTCTCAACACTACAGTCAGACCTATCCTTTTTAATCAAATCAAATTATGTCACTCCCCTGCTCAGAATAAATTCAGACTCCGCATTCCCCCTATCTCCTTCTCCCTACCCCCTCACTCAATTACACTCTGATCTGATTCCTTTGTTCATTCTGCATCAGCCATGCTGTCTTCTTGCTGATCCTTGAACACACCAGGCAGAGTCCCACATTAGAGCCTTTGTACTTGTTATTCCCTTACCTGTGTGGTTTTCCCACATGGTTAGAATCTACCCTGACCTCCGTATTTAAAATTGCAGGGTTCCATGCACTCATATTTGGGCTGAATGTGACTGAAATTGACCCAATAATAAATGGTTTGAGGGGAGATCTCTTTCTCTCTCTGGATCTAAATACGAACATGTAGCAGCTCTGGTCGTCTCTAGGAACCAATTTTCAACCACACTGGGGAGACCAACATTAGGATGAAGTGAGCCCTGAGGATGGTCTAGTGAGGTAAAGAGCCACGTTCATACGAAGCTTATTGAGCAGCTCATTCATTCTACGCCTGAGGCCTAACTTGCCTGTAGGCTTACAATTATGTGAGATAAATTCACTTATCACGTCAGTTTTGAAGCCAGGAATCCTGTTATTTGCAGCCAAAAGCATCCTAACTGATGCACTGAACAGGCATTTAGTAACACCGCCTGATTTGTCAACAGCCTATAAAACCTATGGGAAGAAAAGTAAACCAAAACTGGAGTTCAAATGTATACAACTATACCTGGTGGAATGTGAGACAGTCATTGAAACTGGATTGCACAGAGAGGCAACTGGGCCCCTGAGAGAAAAGAAGTGCAAGCAAAGAATGCTTCTGGCAGAGTGGCTGGAAGCAGTGTGAAGTGCTAGTTGCCCATGAGACTGCACTAGAATACATGCAGACCCAGACTGAGACCCAGACCTACCCACCCAATCACAGCAAACATGCTTTCTAGCCAAGACAGGGCCGTAGTTAAGCCACAAAACTGTTTCACCATGTGACATAGCCTTTTGCTATGGGATCTTCTCCAACGCCAAAAAAGTACGGATAGTAGAAGAAGAAATTGTTTCTATCCTAGCTAGAGAGAGGAGAGTAATGAGCTACAAAGATGAACAAATAGAGATGCCTAGGAAACCATGAAGGCTGTGGGAACAGTGACACAGACACACAGTATTATCAGTGGCCAAGCCCTAGCTAAGCACGGACATCAAAGCCGCAGAAATCTAGGAGCAGATGAGGGAGAAAGGTGGTGAGGCAGATGACAGCTCTTCATTTACATAAGACAACTATCTTGGTAGTAGTTATTTATCCAGCATTCCTAGGGATAAATGTTCAAAGGACAGCCAGGCTTGTGAGACCTAGGATATTTTCTGGTTTGGGAAATAACTTTCAAAACAATGATCACTAATCTATCTGTAATGAATTGAATTGTGTCCCCCTAAAATGTGTGTCCACTTGCTAGGCCATGATTTCCCAGTATTGTGTGGTTATCCTCCATTTGTCAGCTGATGTAATTATCCCATGTGTTATAAATCCTAACCTCTATGATGTTAATGAGGCAGGATTAGAGGCAGTTATGTTAAAGAGGCAGGACCCAATCTACAGGATTAGGCTGTATTTTGAGTCAACCTCTTTTGAGATATAAAAGAGAGAAGCGAGCAGAGAGGAGAGGGACCTCCTATCACCAAGAAAGAAGCACTGGGAGTGGAGTGCCTCCTTTGGACCCAGGGTCCCTATGCTGAGAAACTCCTAGACCAGGGCAAGATTGATAACAAGGACCTTCCTCCAGAGTGACAGACAGAGAAAGCCTTCCCCTGGAGCTGGCATCCTGAATTTGAACTTCTAGCCTCCTAGACTGTGACAGCCATCCACTTGTGGTATTTCCATTACAGCAGCACTAGATAACTAAGACACTGTTCCATCTTTGAGCCTCTTCCCATTCCTGAGCTTTACTCCAGAGGGTCATGGGTGTGTTGGTATCAAAATGGCATGGTGGGGGCATCAGGCCTACTCATCTAACTTCACAAGGGGGGAGGAGAATCAAGATCAACAGCCCAAGGCTGATTCCTATGACATACCTCCTCTCTTCAACCTTTTTACCAATTCTGACACCAGCCATCCCTCCCACAGCATTCTCTACTTCTCTGCTGGGTTCAATAATTTGTTGCAATGGCCACACAAAACTCACAGAACATACTCACATTTATGGGGTTTATTAGGGAAGTAACAGGTTACAATCAGGATCAGGAATGACTGACACAGTTCTTTGGTCAGGACAGCTTCTTGGCCGTGTCTGTAGGAAGGCCTCTCTCTTGGCCCCTGGGTCCCTCGACTCCTGAGCCTGGCTTTTGCCCTGTTCTGTCAAGTGTTAGAAAGTTCTTTAGCTCCACCAATAAGTGCCTGGGGGCACTCCACTCTGCCAGTAAGCCTCCTGTCCAAAGACACTCAGCTCTCTCACTCTGTGGGTTGGCTCACTCACTGTAACCACCATCTCAAACTGATCTCCTGGTTCTGCTGCCGCTGTTTCTCTGTTACTTCTTCTCACTGTCTCACACTATCTCTGGTGTTACAGCTCTCTCTTTCTATCTCCTGGGTCTAGGAGGGTCTCAACGCAGAAACCCCAGGTCCAAAGGATGTGCTTCGCTCCTGTCTCTTCTTCTTGGTGGTAGTGAGGTCCCCACTCTGGGATTGGCTCTCTTTCAAGCCTAGCAGGATGGCAAAACTGACCAATCCCCTTGTTTGCATGGTTCCACCCCTACAGGGGCTCCATGCACCTTATTTGCATTATTAGCAAGCTGTCCAATCTTCTTCGTGAGCCACAAGCACCTTATTTGCATAGTTTTACCCAATCATTTTGTAGGAGTCAAAAGACCATAGTGAGAAAGGCCATATAAAAGCAATTCTTTGCATGACAGTTGGGGTTCAGGAATAAGGTAAAGATCAGGAATGGGGTGAGAACATTTGTAGTGTACATTACTTGGTAACGTGAAAGTTGAATAATTCCTTAGTTTTTCACCAAAATGACCTCATAAAAATAACGTGAACTAATTATTCCTCCAGTTATACATATAATATTTTAAAAGAAAATTAGGATCGCACTGTCTTATAACTCAAGCTTTTCCATTTACAATATCAAAAATGTTTTTCTAAAAATGATTCTTTCACAATATGATATATACTAACATTTTAACAATTATATTTTTAGGGCTGATGGAAAGAATTATTAATTTTTTTTTTTTACTTCTGCTTTTTGTGTTTTCAAAACTTTCTGCAGTTAATGTTTATTGTCTCTGCGATTAGAAAACCTTCAACTATAAAAAATAATTTCTTCTAATACTTTCTTGATTGACTCAACTGACTGTCCTCTTCCTTAATCATTTCCATGGTAGTTTTCAACTCAAGGTATGTTGCTATAATGACTTTTGCCTATTTACTAGTGATTTTTTAAATTCTGATTTTTATAATTGAATAGCTTTCAGCCAAGGGCCTTCCATAATTTCAATATTAGTTAAAGTGCTATTTTTTAAGCAAAAGTTTGTTTATCTCTGAAAGAAGCCAAGACATGTGAAGAAATATGAGACTACAGCAAAAATATTTCTCTTGCAATAAAATATTCACTCAGATTGTAATTTGAGACTGGAAAAAATAACTCAGAGGCCCTAGTTCAACTACTACATTTTACAGATGAAAAAACTGTCACTGGCACAGCCCCGTAAAACCAGATGAGACTAACGAGGTACAGGAGTCCAGTGACAAGGGCCAGAAGGCAGAAGGGGACAAGGAAGCTGGTGATAGGGAACCCAAGGTT
>NW_004444022.1:6533584-6595917 GCF_000243295.1 Trichechus manatus latirostris
TGAGAATTTAGAGGGTTAATATGTTGTGGGGTTGTTAACCAATGTCATAAAACAACATGTGTACCACTGTTTCATGAGAAACTATTTGTTCTGTAAGCCCTCACCTGAAGTACAATAAAATAAAAAAAAACCTGTCACTGGCTAGAAGAATTCTTGATGCAATATTTTTTGGAAAAATGCTTACAAAAAAACTCATTCAAGATTTCCAGAAATCCTTTGCCATATTACAGGCATAAATCTTGTGTATCATCCTTCTCAAGGATTTGGCTCTCTTTTCCTGGCTATGGGGTAAATCCCCCAAATAAACCCACTGGACAAAGTTTGAGAAATAATGTTACATCACTAGGTTTCAGAGTACACATATTAACAACAATGTGCAATTAGTTATCCACATCTTTTAGCCTTTGATAGTGGTCATAGTTCTTCTTGTTCTTCTTTTACAGAATTTACATTGTTTTGAGCTCTTGAAAGAAAAATAAAAGATTAGATTTTAATTTGGTTTCTTAATAATGAAAACAACCATGGTAAGTTTGTATAAGAAGATATTTAGCATATTTAGGTTAAAAATAACAGTCACTTTTCAGATCCAATGGCCTTTCCTTAGGCCTTATTCTGCCAGTTCCACAGTATGTGTCCCTCATCACACCTTCCTTCTTCACATTCTGCCTTTTTTCACTTCCACGATGCTATGCAATATTTTCTTCCTATATTCCTGACTGTTGCTTCTGTTTTCTTGACTGGCTCCCCCTCCACACTCTGGCCTGTACTATGCACCCAAAGGCTGAATTCTTTGACCTTTTCATTCTAGGTCTTGAACATCTCATCTGATCTCATTCTTTATCAGTTATCTCTAAGAGGAACACTTGCACAATTGTGTGCCCAGTTCCACCTACTGGCCAGAAAATTCCCTTCTCAACTCCTGTCTCCAGTATTTATTGAACAATTCCATTTAGAGTTCTTGCTTTCAACTCAGACTGGCACACCCAGGACTGATTATCTCCTAGAAAGCCAACTTCCTTGTTTCTGGTCACATGGGCCAAGAGAACTCTGAGTAATTGTGACTGATTGATATATTTAAAAGGAATTAGTAAATATCTACTGTGTCAGGCATTGTGCTAGATCCTTATATCCATGAAGTCACTCGATCTTGTTTTTCTTCGGTAATGTCTCTCTTACCATCTGGCTCTTTTCCAATTTGTGAAATTTCACATTTGGAGTAACTCCTTTATTGCCGTATCTCCTGCCTGGTGAATCCCTGTTTATCCTTTAAGACCCAATTGAAAAGTCACAACCTCTGTAAAGCTATTTATAATCTCCCCAAAGTTAATCATTTCTTTCTTGGTTCCACAACACTCAGTCCTTATTTCTATTACAACTCTTACTTTTTTGTTATCATTTGTTCACATTTTTCCTGTTGGTAGGTGTGTAGCAGGGCAGTCATATTTATCTTTGTGTACCTTGCATACTGCTTGCACAGAGAAACTACTCAATAAACATCTAGTAAATGAAAGAAGTGATACTTTGCTCTAGCCAATAATAATTATGTTGTTAGCTGCTGAGGAGACGCCCCTGACTCATAGCAACCCCATACACAGAACAAAATGCCGCCTGTCCTGTGCAATAGCCATGATCAGTTGTGGATCAGATGTTGTAATCCACAGAGTTTTCAGTGGCTGATTTTTGGAAGTAGAATGCCAAGGCTTTATTCCTACTCCATGTTAGTCTGGAAGCTCCACGGAAACATATTCAGCATCATAGCAACACACAAGCCTCCACTGACAGATGGGAGGTGACTGCGCATGAGGAGCATTGCCTGGGAATTGCATGGAAGGCAAGAATTCTGCCGCTGTACCATCCAAAACCCATTGTCGTCAAGTAGATTCCAACTGATAGTGACTTTATAGAACAGAGTAGAACTTCCACAGAGGGTTTCCAAGGTTGTAATCTTCATGGAAGCAGACTGCCACATCTTCTTTCTGTGGAGCAGCTGGTGGGTTCAAACTACCTAGCTTTCAGTTAGCAGCCAAGCTGCTTGTCACTTAACCACTGCACCCATAATAGCTATAAAAACCAAAAAAACCAAACCTGTTGCCATCGAGTCGATTCCGACTCAGAGCAACCTCATAGGACAGAGTAGAACTGCCCCATAGGGTTTCCAAAGAGCAGCTGGTGGATTCAAACTGCCAACCTTTTGGTTAGCAGCCTAGCTCTTAAACACTGTGCCACAAGGGCTCCATAATAGCTGTAGTTACCATTTATTGAGCATTCACTGTATTAGCACTTTACATATGTTATCACACGAGGACTCCTTGAAGCAGGTCTCATTGGTATCTGTACTTTACAGACAAAGGAACTGAGGCCTGACTACCAAACATCTTGTCTCTCTAACCCTGCTCTCTCCTAATTCATCCTTTTTGTTGTTGTTAGTTGCCATTCAGTTGGCTCCAACTCATGGAGACCTTATATACAACAGATGAAATGTTGTCTGGAGCCATCTTCACGATTGTTGGTATATTGCAGCTATTGTGTACTGTCTCCAACCTAGGAGGCTCATCTTCCAGCACTATATCAGAAAATATTCTGTTGTGATCCATAGGGTTTTCAGTGGTTAATTTTCATAAGTAGATGGCCAGGCTTTTCCTCCTAGTCTGTTTTAGTCTGGAAGCTCTGCTGAAACCTGTCCCCATGGATGATCCTGCTGATATTTAAAATAACGGTGACATAGCTTCCAGCATCAGACCAACACATAAGCCACCATAGTATGATGAACTGACAGATGGGTGGTAAATCTTTCTTTTTACCTCCATTTTAATCTTCAGAAAACATAGTTTTCATCACATTGCTTCTTCAGTCTTTTGTGGCTCTCCATTACGTGATAAAGCCTTACCATTCAAGGCTCCCTAAGCCCATTTCACGGTTGATGTGTTCATTCCTCAAAGGCTAACAAATCCTAGGTTTCAGTGAGGGAGAGAAGTAACATGTATCAAGCACCTACTATCACAGAGCTATGTGTTTGACATATATTATCTCATTTAATTCTCCAACTATTCCATAGGTTAGGTATTCTAATTCCTATTTTACAGTAAAGAAAAGTTAGGCCTAAAGAGATTACTTTAGGCGCTTAAACGTTAGTGAGTGACTGAGCTAAAACTCAGACTTAATTTTATTTGGCTTGAAATCCTATGCTCTTTTTCAGTAACCCACAGGACTTATAAACCTCCACTGGTCTGGCCCCTAAAGTTCCATGATAACTAAAACTCTATAAATGAAAAATTGAAAAAAGATCATTGAAGCTTAAATCTCCACTGCCTGCAATGCTGAATGTAGGTTATGATCTCAAAGGCAAGAAAAAAAAAAAAAAAGTGTTTTCTAATCAGCCAAGGAACAGGGACAGAATTATTATAGACTGAGAATAGCCTAGAAGAGATTTTAGCCTGGGTTTATAGAACAAACGTATTAGATGAAACAAGAGGGGAGAAAGAGGAAGAAAATGTTAGGAGGAAGAGGAAGGTCATTAAAACCACTAATATTTGTTTTAGATTAGTGATTTTATTTACAAAGCACTTTCCTTGAAATTGCTGCTTTAAAAGAAATAGAGGAACAATCAGATACTGAGTTACTGGATTCCATGTCTGTAAGAAAATGCTTTTTTTAGTGTCATGAGATGACTTTCTTATCTAAACCGGGAGGGAACAAATAATTTTTTTTCACTCTTTTAAAACAATTTTTAAAATTTAAGAATAACATATAAAATGGTACATACATCCTATATATACAGCTTGTCATATTATCACAAAGTAAAAACATGCAATCAGCCAGGAAAGAGAACATTATCAGGATCCCAGAAGCCCTCCTAAGTGCCTACACCCAGTTTTTACCCTTCTCACCTCCCCAAAGATAAATACTTTTGTGACATCTAAGACAGATTAGTTTTGCTTGCTTTTGAATTTTACATGGAGTCATACAATCTATATTCTTTGTATCTGGTTTCATTTGCTCAGCATTATGTTTGTGAGATTCACCCATGTTGCATGTAGTAGTAATCTGTTTATTTTCATTGTATAAAGTATGCAATTATATGAATATATCATAATTTATTCTTCCATTGGTGGACATCTGGGTTGTTTCTAGGTTTTGGCTATTATGAATAATGCTGCTATGTGCGTTCTTGTACATGTCTTTCATGAACATATGCATGCATTTCTATTGGGTATATGCATTATCTAGGAGCAGAATTGCTGGGTCATAGAACTTGTGTATATTTAAGGAGCCCTGGTGGCACAATGGTTAAGTACTCAACTGCTAAATGAAAGGTCAGTGGTTCGAACTCACCAGCGGCTCCATGAGAGAAAGTACCTGGGAATCTGCTCCTATAAAGATTCCAAAAAACCAAACCCACTGCCGTCGTGTTGATTCTGACTCATAGTTACCCTATAGCACAGAGTAGAACTTCCCCATAGGGTTTCCAGGGAGCAGCTGGTGGATTCAAACTGCCGATCTTTTGGTTGACAGCCAAGCTCTTAACCACTGTGCCATCAGGGCTCCCCTGTAAAGATTGCTGTTGTTGTTGTTAGGTGCCATGAGGTTGATTCTGACTCACAGTGACCCTATGTACAACAGAACGAAACACTGCCCAGTCCTGCGCCATCCGCTTGATCATTGCTTGCTTGAGTTCATGGTTGCAGCCACTGTGTCAATCCATCTTGTTGAGGGTCTTCCTCTTTTTCCCTGACCTTCTACTTTACCAAGCATGATGTCCTTCTCCAGGGACTGATCCCTCCTGATAACATGTCCAAAGCCTGAGAGATGAAGTCTCATCATCCTCGCTTCTAAGGAGCATTCTGGCTGTACCTCTTCCGAGACAGATCTTTTTCGTTCTTTTGGCAGTCCGTGGTAGTATATTCAATATTCTTCGTCAAACCATAATTCAAAGGTACCAATTCTTCTTCAGTCTTCTTTATTCATTGTCCAGTGTTCACATGCATATGAGGCAATTGAAAACACCATGGCTTGGGTCAGGCACATCTCAGTCCTCAAAGTGACATCTTTGCTTTTTAATACTTTAAAGAGGTCTTTTGTAGCAGATTTGCCCAATGCAATGCGTCATTTGATTTTTTGACTGCTGCTTCCATGGGTGTTGATTGTAGAAACGCTATGGGACGGTTCTATTCTGTCCTATAGGGTCTCTATGAGTCAGAATCAACTCGATGGCATATAACAATAACAACAAGATAGTGCCAAACAATTTTCTAAGGGTATTTCTCCATTTTACACTCCCACTAGCAGGGCTGGCTACATAATTTGTGGGGTATACTGAGAAATAAAAATGTGGAGCTGTTGTTCAAAAAGTAGGTAAAATGTCCCATCAAAAAGTACTAAAATATAAAGCTTTTTTCTTCCTTCCACAATCTCTTAACTTGCCATGTCCTCTTTATTTACTATGTAGTATCATTCTAAGTAAGAAAAAATATTATTTTAAATTATTAGCACAAATTTTACCATTGATCTTATATTCCAAATTTCCAGTTTAAAAAGCAAATTTAAAGAAGCATTTAACTTGTATATGAAATTATCAAAATTACACAATTTGTATTTTGTAGCTTGTACATACATATGTACTCCATTCTCATCAGAACAATAAAAAGGCTGAACAAAATGAACTCAACTATTTTCATTTCTTTTCTTGACATACACACATTCTACCCACACTCTTTACCTTCAGCTTGTTGATAACGATGGATTGAAAGGAAAAGGCCCTGTGGTTGCCTTATCTTTCACCTTTTTGCTAGGCCATTGTTTTCAGTGTAAGTGGCTAATTCAAGGAAATAACACAAGTAAGAAAGGATATGACAGGATTCCCTGGTCATTTGTGTTTCTTAGAACACTGTTGCCTTCCTGCAAAGTAAGTTCTGGTTCATAAGGAAATCTTGGCCTCTTGGGGCTATCACTCTCCCTTCCCACAGCTTACTCAGTGGTAGATAAAACATGCTTCTCTTGTACTGGCTTTAAGTCTATCTAAACTGCCACTCATTGTAGATCCATCAGAATTCTGTGCTCATGGGGCACCTTGAATGTTATATGCAAACAGATTGGTTAGGTCTGGTGGACACTCACATTGTGTGCATCTCTTCTGCTCACGTTCATGCTCCATTGTCCCTTCAGACTTCACTTATAAAACCCACATTCAAAGATAAAATTTTAAGAATTTCAAGATGGCAACAGCTGAACATTAAACCAAGCACAGGATTCTTCTGATTGCAGGGTCCTGTGCAACTGCACAGGTTACACATCTGTGAAGTCATCTCTGGTTTAAGAGTTCCAGTTAATCCACAATTTTGCCAACACTTTCTCTTGTCAATCTCTTAATTTTAGCCATTTGGTAGGTGTCTTAGGTTGGGTTCTCCAGAGGAGCAAAACCAGTGAAGTGTATATTTAAATATATATAGAGAGATTTATTTTAAGGAAGTGGCTCATATAATAGTGGAGGCTGGCAAGTCCCAAATCTGTGGGTCAGGCTGGAGGCTTCTCCTGACTTGCATGGTTGCAGGGGCTGATGAGCCCCAAACCTGCAGGTAAGGTGGCAGGTTGCTGGTTCATGGGGTTGTGGGAGCTGGTGAATCCAAAAACTGCAGGTCAGGCAGCAGGCTAAAGGCTTCTCAGGTCCCAAGAACCCGAGGTCAGAGACTAATAAACTGAATGCAGGATTGAGAGATAGAGAAAGAAAGGGAGCTACAAGCTTTGCTAGAACATCTGTTTTTGTCATGGATGCAGGACACCCACCCGCCCCCGCCCCCGCCCCTGGAAACTCCTCTTCCAACTGATTGGCTGCCCACATCAGATCACAAAATGGGAGGTGATTACATAGTGTCTGCCAAACCACTGAGAATCATAGCGTAGCCAAGTTGACACATAACATTAACCATCACAGCAAGTGTGTAGATATCTCATTGTGGCATTTACTTACATTTATCTGATTATTAATGAGAGTAAGCATCTTTTCATACTTTTACTGGCCATTTGGCTATTCTTTTTTGTGATGTGCCTGTTTAAGTCTTATTGATTTTTCTCTTGGTTGTCTTTTTTTCTTAATTTGTAACAGTTGTTTTTATATTCTGGATACAAGCTCTTTGTAAATTATGTACCTAGCAAATATCTTCTCCCACTCTATGGCTGCTTTTTTGCTCTCTTATAGTGTATTTTGATTGGCAGAAATTCCTACTTTTAATATAGTTTAATATATCAGTCTTTTCCTTTGTGGTTAAACACTATTTTATATCCGGTTTCAGAATGCTTTGGCCTTCCCCCTAATCATGAAGATATTCTTCCTGTATCATTCTGAAGTTTTATTGTTTTGCTTTTTACATTTAGATCCATAATCCATCTGGAATTTATTTTTTTGTAATTGGTGAGAGATGAAGATTGGCTAATGCTGTTTTTAGTCAATAAAAAGATGAAGATGATGATTATGTAAAATAAAAGAATCAAAAGTGTATTCCCTGTGTGATTATTGAAGTAGTGGGTGAATGAGACAGGTATTTGATGATTGAATGGGCCATCACTACAATCACTTTTAGCAACTCTCCAGGTGAAAGTACTTAAAAAAGCTTTTGAAGGGAAATCTGAAAAACGTTTCACCTCAGATGACGCTGGGATAACTTTTCTTTCTCCCATTGTAACCTGAAGCAATCTCTTTCTCTGATTACCTGAAAGTTCGAAGCCAGACGGTCGATTAGCTCGGGGCTCGCTCCGCCGAGGCGACTCTGCTAGTTCGGTCTGGATCACTTCATCCCGGAACTAGGTTGGTGTCCGTTGTTGTGAGTGTCGTCTCTGCTCGACCGGGGTGGCTGGCGGTTTTGTCGCCACCATGGCCAGCCCAGACCCTCGGTACTCCTCCTTCTCCATCGAGGATGACTTCAACTATGGCAGCTGCGTGGCCTCTGCCAGCGTGCACATCCGAATGGGTATGGCATTCACTCCTTTAGTCTTTCCTGACGGCCCGTCGTCGGTCTTGCGGTGCGGTCGGCCTCTGAAGGCGGATTTTCAGCGTGGTCGGCCGCCGCGGCTTCAAGGGGAGAGCGCCCACGGCGCCTTTCCCCTGTCCCCGGGGATGAGAGGCAGCGCCCTCGCCTAAAAATTCGGAGGAAGAGCTCCTTCCCCTCCCCAGAGGCTCAGGAAGGAAGAGCGCCCAGTGAGGCAAGATGGTCTTCTAGCTCTGAGCTCCGGAACTTAACCTGGAGCCTATTCTGCTTTAATCTCGTCTCTTTTTCGGTGCGAGAGGGCTTGATGAAAACCTCAGCAGCCTTAACTGGCATTCTTTATATTAAAAGAAACTTAAAAGATTTCTTTTTTTGGTGAAAATAGGTTTATTGTATCATCTTTGTAACGTGCAGCTGAAGGAAGTTATCTGTTTGAATGTTTCAGCTTTAGGGGGCATGAACTGCCTCATAAGTTTCCATTTACTTGTCCCTCTCTACTGTGAGACTCTCCTAAACTCCACAGGAGCAGGGATCCTGTCTATCGTGTTCGCTGTTTTCTCTCCACAGGATCTAGAACTTAACATGTTTTGAGTATTACCTTTGAGACAGTTCCTTAAAATGGAAGCTTCCTGTTGTTGTTTGGTGCCCGGGAGTCGGTTCCGACTTACAGCGACCCTATGTACAACAGAACGGAACACTGCCGGGTCCTGCGCCATCCTCACGATCCTTATTATGCTTGAGCCCATTGTTACAGCCACAGTGTCAGTCCATCTTGTTGACTGTCTTCCTCTTTTTCGTTGGTCCTCTACTGAAGCTTCCTAAATCAGTAAAAATACCATTAGTTTTTACTTTGCATGGTATTAGTTTTATGATGTAGTATTCAGTGGACAGAAGTTAATTTGAATTGAAAACGCTCAGCTTCGTGTAAGTGGAATAATTGTCGGCTCTAGTTCACCATTTGATCACATAAATTGCCCCAGATTTTCATCCTATTTTAGCAGCTGGAATTGCTCTTGAAAGGGGATTGTGAAGATAGTTCTCACGCACTAAGAATCTTGGTGTTCAGCATCTTTATTTCTGGAACTGAATTTTAAAATATTTTGGCACATGAGCACAGCTTTTTAGTGTGTGTCTTTTAAACTAAGAAGGCATTCTGAAATTTCATTTGTAAAATGGATAATGACAGTGTGATACAATGGAATAATTAACTGATACTGAAGTCAGAATCCACTGAAGGCAACTAACAACAACACTGGAGGTACTCGGGAGTGGATTCCAACACCTGGCTAACTCATAGATACCAAAGGGAGATTGAGGGTTCCTGCTGGTCCCAGAAAATGAGGGAGGGACTAGGTCACTTCAGAGAAGGACAGGAATAGAAAATGGCAGCCATTGCAGGAAATGGAGTATCTGTGGACATGGTGTCAGGAGTGTGAACAGAAGGCATTCCTTAGAGAGGCCTTGTTCAGTCAAGGTACTACCAGTATAAGGAAACATTTGAATTACTAACATAATTTTAAGAAACAAACCACATTTATTGAGCAACCCCTTCATACTTCATCTAAAGGCAGTGGGGTAAACAAAAATTTTGAAAGTCACAGTCCCTGTCATCAAGGCATTTCAGTTAGGATGGCTACTAGCAGGGGCGGATTATCCAGTTTACTTACTAATCTGTAGTGAATGATTTCACATTTTTTCACTACGTCAAAGATTCTGCTTCTAGGTATGGCTGGCATCTCTCTCTCCCAACCCCACAGCACTGTCCTACAGAATCAAAGCTGCTTTTCAAATTTACAGTCCCTGATGGGGCGGATGACCCAGTAAGCAAGGTAATCACGATCTTACTTGTGCTTAATTACTAAACTGTAGTGAACAATTTCACATGGGTTTCAGCTTACTGTGCTTACCTTGCATATTGGATAATCTGCCCCTGGTCCAGGTGAGAGATCATGCAGTTTCTGGTGAGGGTACTAGCAGAGGAGACTGAAAGAGGTGGACCTGTTCTACTTTTGAAAGTAGTAGTAGCTATGGTTAAGAGCTATGGCTGCTAACCAAAAGGTCAGCTGTTCGACTCTACCAAATGCCCTTTGAAAACCCTATGGGGCAGTTCTACTATGTCCTATAGGGTCGCTGTGAGTCAGAATAGACTGGTTGGCAGTGGGTTGTTTTATTTATTTATTTATTTATTTTTAGTAGCTATAGCACTTGCTGGTGGATTAGATATGGGGACAAGGAAAAGGAGGGGAATCAAAGATGTCCTATGTGGAGGACGGTGGTGCTGGTTACTGATGAGAAGGCTGGGAGAAAGACAGATTTGGGGTGGAAATTAAGAGTTCCTGTTTCAGCCGTGTTAAGTTTGAGATGTCAGGTAGAAGAGAAATCAGGACTCTAAATAAAAATTTGGAAGATGTTGTTTAGCTGGTGTTCTTTTCATTCTGAATCTTTTTCTCCCCCTTGTGAACTGTGTGTGCATGTTCTTTGCCACGTTTATATTAGTTATTGAAAATGGTTGTCAAATGTTGCTTTTCCCTGAGATCCAGTTTAAGGTCCCATTTTTAAAGTGTACAGAAAAAGTTTGTAGTCTGGAATATTTGCATAAGGATAATTTCCTATGATGGATTTATAGGCTTAGCATAAATTTCTTTAAAATATTTTTCTATTAGAAAAGCTAATAAATATTGATGATATCTTAAAAACAGATTAGCAAAGAACTGAACATGAAAATCATCCTTGGTCATACTGCCCAGAGAAACCCACTATTAACACCTTGGTGTACATTCTTCCCGTTTTTTATTACAGATGCACATGTGTACACATACACATAGACAAACATTAGATCCTTCTGTGTACACTGTTTTGAATTGTAAAAACATTCCATAAAATGATAAGACTTAACATTAACTTTTGCTTCTTAGTCAAGAGTATGTATCATATGGAGTAGATCTGAGTTACATAATGGGGTATCAAAAGTAACGAATATGTTTTTTTTTTTGGCAGCCCAGAAAATCCCTTGGGGGAATAATGGTTTGATCTTTGGTTTAATAATTAAATTTGCAGAAAGATAGCCCAAATAACATTGCATGGTAGTAGTATATATTTTTTTCTTTCTGCTTTTATGTTTTACTGAACATATAATTTAATCATTGATTCACAGTATCAGTTGTACTTTGGCCTAGGTGTAGGTATATAACTGTCAGACATCAGGGCGTTTTTAGGAAAGTAAATTGTAGATGTGTTTTGGAGATGAGCACTATTTACCTTTTTTTGGTTCAAGATATATACCTACACCTAGGCCAAAGTACAACTGATACTGTGAATCAATGGTTAAATTATATGTTCAGTAAAACCTGTTTAAGACGTTGTTAGCTGCTGTTAAGTTGGCTCTCAACTCATGGCGACCCCGTCTACAACAGAACGAAATACTGCCTGGTCCTGAGCCATCCCCGTGATCAGTTTTGGATTGCATCATTGTGATCCATTGGGTTTTCATTAGCTGATTTTTTCAGAAGTAGATTGCCAGGCCTTTCTTCCTAGTCCTCCTTTAGAAGCTCTGCTGAAATCTGTTCAGCGTCATAACAACACACTGCCCTTGTTAGGAGCTATATATTTTGAAAAGTGTTCCAGAGGGAAAAATTGTTAAGATGGAATGTTTGGCTTTTGAGGATTAAATCTTTAATAACTCATGAAAATTCCTTTATTCTTATAAAAGATTTATTTTATTACTTGATAATTTGTTGACATACTATCAGATCAATACACCCTTTGTTGGGAAGGCAAGTCTTTAGTAGGAATTTTTTAAAAGAGGAATTTCATAACATCTACCACATGAGCACAGTCATGACAGGCAAGAGACAACAGCATATCTTCTTTTGTTGGGTAATAGTCATTTAACAAGGTTTTTATTGCCTGTCTAAGCACAGTGTTCTAAGTAGGTTATGTGGCTTCATTATTCTTCATCAGAATATTTTTTCTCTTCCATGACTAGCAAAAGTCACCATTCGTTCAATGTAAATTTATTTGAAAAAATAAAATTTTCTGTGCTATCTACTGTGCTAGGTGCTATTGTTATTGTTAGGTGCTGTGGAGTCAATTCTGACTCATAGTGATACAGTGTGACAGAGTAGAACTGCCCCAAAGGGTTTTGTAGGCTGTAATCTTTATGGGAGCAGATTGCCAGGTCTTTCTCCCACAGAGCCACTGAGTAGGTTTGAACTGCCAACCTTTTGGTTAGCAGCCAAATGCTGCTAGGGGTATGGAAATGAGTAAGACATGTTATTAGGGAACTTTCAGTCTTTTGAGTTTAATGGATGTGAAGGACAAGTAGACTTATCAATTATAAAGTGATGAAAAATATGTTTAGGATCCCACGGGAGCATGAAAGAAGACTATCTAATTCAGAGTGGGGGCTGAATTTTTTTTTTTTTTTTGGTGACAGTATACACAGCAAAACATACACCAGTTCAACACTTCCTACAAGTATAGTTCAGTGACAGTGGTTGCATTCTTCAAATTGTGCCATCATTCTCGATATCCCTTTCCAAATTATTTAACATAAACTCATTGTGGGGGCTGCATCTTGGAAGATGGTTAGCAGTTAATTGAGGATGAAGGGAGAGGGATATTATCAGTATGTGTATATAGGGAGTATGTGGGAAGTGCTGTTACTCTTCCATTTCTGAAGATGGAGTGATAGGTTCTTGGGTGTTCGTAGTATTATTTATACCATCTGTATATCAGAAGACTTTTGTAATAAGTATTTTTTTAATCATTAGGACTTGGCATTCATTTATTTAGGTTGGTAATAAAATATCCTGCAGGGTAGGAATTTGCTATTTTATAGAAAATAGGGGCAGCAGTACTATATGTGAGAAAAATACATGAGTGAAGATAATACATAAGATAAGCTTACATATTTACCTTTGAAGGATAAATTTTATTTTAGGGAAACTTTTTACTGCTGTGGAAATTAAGATTTAAAAAAAATTTTTGTAACCATTTGTTTTCTATTACTCGTTTTCAGTTTTAAGACAGAATCTGTCTTTTAAAATGTCCTGTCTTTAATCTTTTTTGTTGTATGCTGCTGTGTACAAATAGGCATTTAATGCTTTCTTTTGATTTTGATGAAAATGTTTATATTCTGGTCCATTGACTTAATGTTAATTTTTTAAGCTAATGATTTTTGGAGAATTAGATAACACAATTTCTGAATCACTTTGGAAGATTTTTCTTTTTTCTAGTTTTAGTTACAGAATACATTATTTGGATTAAGACTTAAGAAAGAATGCATGTAGTAAAAGCTTAGTTTGGATTAAGACTTAAGCAAGAATGCATGTAATAAAAGCTTAGTTTTCTAAGAAGATACTTGATCTTAGAAATATGATAGCTTCTTAAGAAAACAGTCATGTAATTTTTTTTCTCTTTCAGACTTTCTAAGAAAAGTCTATAGCATCCTTTCTCTGCAAGTTTTCTTAACTACAATGACATGCACAGTTTCTTTATACTTTGAGTCTATACGGACATTTATACATGAAAGGTAAGCTAATGAGGCAATTTTGAACCATTTCAAAATCACATTGCATACGATCAAGAGGACATATTAAAAGCAAAGTTCATTATTTTTTTCTGTTAGCTTTTGAGATAGGAATGTAAGAAAAGTTCATTATCTAACGCTTGAAAGATTTGTTTTCATAACTAAAATGCTCCACAACTTAGTTGTTTACCTCTGCATTTTTTTTTTTTAGCTTACATTATTTTAGGCTTAAACCTTTATCTCCTGAGATAGTACTAAGAATTTTTACTGCATGAAGCTTATCTTTTTTAAGTCTTAATTTTTCTGCTTTATTAGATTATATGCCCTATTGCCTCATTCATCTTTATATCCCCAAAGTCTAAGATAGTACTTGGAAAATACTTATTTTTAATTAATTAAAGTTAATTAATTAATTAAGTTCATGACTAGGATAATTTTATGGAGAAGTTTTCCAAAAAGAGCTACATTTGATTCATCCCTAATTCATTTAAGATCTGACCTCCAAAATAATTATTTCCATGGCTAAAAGTAATACAGGTTCTTTTTATTAAAGGAAAGCAAAAATAAAGAATGAATATTTTCTTAGAAGTAGAAATTTCTATACTTTCTCCCCCCAAAAAAGGGGAGTATTAAGCTATTAGTTTGTTATTCAGGATAAATTCTTTAATTTAAATTATAGCTATTTGGTAAAGACCCTAAAAAAGAAGTTATGTACAAAATTTGTTTATTATTTAATAGTTTCATTTATTGCGTTTTAGTTAAAAAGGTTGTATGCTAATTGTAAAAAAATTTCAA
The DNA here is from genome assembly GCF_000243295.1 of Trichechus manatus latirostris. Classification (NCBI taxonomy): domain Eukaryota; kingdom Metazoa; phylum Chordata; class Mammalia; order Sirenia; family Trichechidae; genus Trichechus; species Trichechus manatus. Next base: position 6,547,886 of record NW_004444022.1, read on the forward strand.
ATGTGGTAGAAGCTCATGAAGTAAAACAGGAAAACTCTCCCCCATTCATTGTAGACTCTTTTCTTTGTCCTGACCCTCCTCTCCACACTCCTTAGGTTTTCCAGATGTAAAAATAATTTGTTCTGACAGTTTGGTATGGATCTTTCCAGACATTTTTCTGTATTTTCATAAACACATAAAAGACATGTCTTACTAAGTTCGATAATGCCACTTATGCTATTTTAAACTTGAAAACGCTTTTAATATTTTGTCTTTCAGTCCTGCCTTAATTTTGGTGTTTGCCCTTGGAAGTTTGGGTTTGATTTTAGCATTGACTCTGAACAGACATAAGCATCCCCTTAACCTGTACCTGCTTTTTGGATTTGTGAGTACTTTGACAGTGTCTATTCCTTTAATGTTCATTCCTGAGTTTTACGTATATTTATTTAATTGTATACACATACATACATAACAATACCAGAACAAATTTAATTTCTTTTTAAATTAGGGTATTTTAGGAAATTACTTGTAATTTTGTGGCTTTCTATTATTTTTAACTCTCAGTTTCAAAGGTTTTTTTGGTCAATATTAGGATACAGTAGAAAAATACTGAATTAGAATTAGATGACCTGGTTTTGCTACTATCTGGTTACATGACATTTGGTAAGGCACTCATTAGCTTTTTTACCTAAGTTTTCTCATACGTAAAATGAAAATATTAGATTATCCTTGTGATACTTTCTGCTTCCACCTTGGGAAAAAATTATATTGTGGCCTTAATTTCATAGAAGTTAAATTGAAATCTTTTTATGATTTAACTCCTCACTGTTATTTTTATCTTATTGCTGTGTTCTTTCAAAGGACCACTTTGCTCAAATGCTTTGCTTTCTAACTTCTTTTAAAATCACAGTTGGGAGAAACCAATATTAATTCATATTTGTTGGGTGATTTGTAAAAAATAAAACCTACCTATAAAAGCTCATTCTTAAAATATGACCAGAATGAGTTGCTGGGAGTCAAGGTTATATATATATATTTTCAGTTATTTTTCCTCTTTTCATATCAATGAGTTCTGGCCTAAAAAATTAGTTAAAACATTCCAAACTTATTTTAAGAATATCTGTAGTCAAATAAGAGTCAAAATTCTAATTAGTGTTAAAGTGCTTTAAACTAAAGAAAGTTTGTGAATTCTGATAATGAGTTTATGTTAATACGATGAAAGAAGAGCTCATGATTTTGGAAGTTTCAATTATAAAAAAAGTTATTTAAATCTTAGGTTCTTTCGTTTGCAAGGTATCAACCCTAACTCAAGTTGTCTCAAGTAATGAGGAGTTTATTTTAAGGATGTAAGAGCTTGGAAACTCACCAACCCTAACCCACCAGGCCTCAAGAATAGGAACTGGAAGAAGGTTCTAGAAATAATGGTAGTTTAGGAAATTCAGCAGCAAGAGTTGGTGGTATCTTCTCTCCCTTCCATCTCTTCTTTACCTCAGGCTGTCCTTATACATAGTTTTTCCTCCTTACTGTTTTAGTTTTTATGTGGCCCATTGTGGGCCCCATCTACTTCATTCACCTTTTAGCTTTAGCCCCCACTGCCAGTTGTTTCATTTTCTTAGTTTAGATTCCTGATCAAGTATGAATCTGATTGGCAGAGCTTATTATTGACACAGGTCACACAATAGATTGTTAGCCAGTATATGGGTTGGCAGTCCATGGATCAGAGATCAGATGCTTATTCCTTGCCCTGTCAACTATGACCCAGTAGAGAGGGAGAAGGTACAAAAAGAAAACGGGAGTCATGTGGAGTTCCTTTTCAATATGGACTGTGGTACATACAGCCTCTTCTAGAAAGACTATGCTTGACTTCTATATGAGAAAGGGTATGGGCCAACTTTTGGCCAGCGGGGAGAGGCCCCATTAGAAAAGCATTAGCGAAGTGTTTGTGAGAAAGACAGTCACTTATTGCTGTGATAAATAATAACTGTTGATCATGCTTATAGCTAAAGATGGTTTCGCAAATAAGGAAGCATGTAAAATACATTTCATCACATTTCTCAGAGGGCTTTGTCCTCCACCAAAATAAGAAAGGAGGTGAGCCTTACCTTGCCTTGAGAGGCATGTGTATACATATATTTAAAAAGAGGGAATTATTTTGTAGTTGTTTTTATCATGTTTTCATAGTCTTTTATCTTTATTCCTATTTGTACTGTCCTGTTTCCTTCAGAGGCTTGAGTATGAGGGTATTTCTTCCTTAAAATCATGTCGCAAATATCAAATTTTCTGTTGCCCAGATAAAAAGATTTCTTTTATCTTTTGTTACCACTTCCCCTGGAACTACCAACAACATTATAACAAAACCTGGGAGCAACTTGGTTGCCTCTACACCTATGTACAGTTTCTAACAGCATTTTTGTTCTGTTCTGATGATTTCTTGATTTTGGGTAGGGGTGGGGTGCAGGGAGTGCTTCTACCAGGAGTATGATTATACAGCCAGTACTGATACTTTAAAGGAGCCCTGGTAGTGCAGTGGTTAAGTGCTTGGTTGCTAACTGAAGGGTTGGTGGTTTGAACGCACCAGCTGCTCCATGGGAGAAAGATGTGGCAGTATGCTTCCATAAAGATTACAGCCTTGGAAACCCTATGGGGCAGATCTACTCTGTCCTGTATGGTCTCTGTGAGTTGAAAGCGACTCGATGGCAACGGGTTTTTGGTTTACTGATACTTTTGGCTTTGCATTTTGTGATATGGTCTATTTAATGGTTGACAAAATCGGACTAGAGTAAGCATGTAAAACAAAACAATAATATGTAACTAAGGGGAAACAGAGGTTAGCAGGCAAAGCTCAATATCCCCTAATATTTTATTTACGATGTGGGTTCATCTACTTGTGACAGAGACTCAAAATAACAATGACTTAAATAAGATACTTTATTTCTCTTTCATGTACAAATCTGAATGAGTTTTCTGTTCATTGAAGTTGTCAGGGCCCAGCCTCCTCCTATTGTTAGGCATTTCTAGAGTGTTGCATGGTATAAGATAGCTCACCACCACATCCACGGTCCATCCAGTCACACACACACACACAAAAAAAAGAGAATAGAAAGGGGAGAACAAGACTTTTTGCTTTTAGAGCACAGTTTGGAAGCTGTATATCTCCCTACTCACATCTCATTGGTTAGAATACATGGCCAGACCTAGCTACAAGAGAGGCTGAAAATGTAATGTTTATAATCTGAGCAGCAGTGTGTCCAGCCAAAAATTCTGTTATAAGGGAAGAAGGGGAGAGAGAATATTGGGGGACAGCTTCAAGATTCTGCCACACCTAAATAGTACTGCCTAAATATTTTGTTTTTCTTATATTGTGTGAGATACTGAGATTTTTTTATAAACTACATGTAATTTGCAGTTTTCACTTTTATTTGCATTACAGAGAGTGTGAAAAATAGAATTTCCTATATTATTTGTAAATAATAAACTTCCTGTTACAGATATGAACAATCTGATTAGGGTTTAAAGAGTGACAGAATCACAACTAGAATCTACATGTACTTACCCTGTATACTGAGGTCCCATTTTCTTTATAGTGGGCATAGTATCTTTCCCACATCTTTACAAGGCTGCTCTGAAACTAAAATGGGATCATGCATACGGAACTACACTGAACTCCTAGAAATTAAAAAAATGTGAGATAGTCTAAATTTTACATGCATTTATATAATTTTAGTTTCTTTTTCTTAGACACTGCTGGAAGCTCTGACTGTGGCCATTGTTGGTAAGCTGTAATTGTGCTGCTGTATGTTAGAGTATGTTTTTAATGTGAACAAATCTTGAGGGTAAAAAGGTGTTTGGGACTAAAGCTTAGCATCATGGAATGTCATATTCCAAAAATAGGCATAGGAGGAAGAAATTCTTAGAATACAAGCAAAAGTCAAATGTTTATACTTTACATAGTTCAGTTTAGCTTGGAGGTAGTGGAAAATAAGGAAAACAAGAGGCCTAGAGGACATATTTCATCTGCATTTCTCCATTTATAAAATTAAGACAACTATAGCTAGTCTTTTCCATAATTGAAGGGGATCTTACGGGAACTGATAACTTGTTTTTTGAGGCATATACTTTGATCACTTGAGTTTAGCCCGTTGAAGTGCTGCCTGCATTGAACTGTGCTTTTACGTTTATATCCTCATATTTTATCAACTGGCACCATAAGAAACAGTGGTAATTTCTGTTTCTATGTTTGGTGATAAGCATGTGTTTGAAGGCAAATGTCTTTCATCATTACTTGATGTACCCTATGTAATGCCTCAAGTAAAAACTTCATTATTTATTCTGATTGTCTCGATGAAATGGTTAACCTTGTCTGCCAAAAAAGGTCAGAGTCAGCTCTTATATTCAGTAACAGTAAATTGTTAATCCTTAACGGTTATTATTATGTATCTCCTCCTATTTTGTCATTACGGTTTTTACTGTTCTCTTCCAATTTTATTGAATCTATATATTTTGGTAACCCACTTCTTCCTTTTTTAAGAGAGTCGGTATGTATAAATAGTAATAAATACTAAAATAAATAAAATTGAAATTTCTCAACTTAAAACAGAGTATTATTGTTTACTTACTATTAATTTTATTATCAAATCCATCTTCTGCCTCCTCCTTCCCTCAACATGTATAAGGGATGTAGGAGAGAGATTTGTTTCAGTATTACTGGAATTGGGAGTAGGAATACATAGATGGGATAATCTGAAAAATCATTTTTCTCATTAATTATAACATCTTTTTCTCCCTAATTGTAAACTGAAATTAATGACAAGTGTGAAAACTGACTTCATGTTTTATTTTTGTGTGTGTGTTTTTACCTTCCTACCCCTATAATGACATAAACAGAGAAATTCCAATAATGTATCATTTAGGAATAGAAATAACTTGGATAATTAATCTCTGAAAAATTAAAAGTTACTTAGTTTTGAGTTCAAAGCACTTGACCTCCTCTTAAAATGTTATAAGTTATCTTTCTGTTAAAATGTTAAGCAGTTGTATTATCATAGCCATAGTCAATCCAGATGGTCATTCTAAAATTACAGAAGAGAATTTGGTATGTATTCAGTACCAGATACCAAACCTACGATAACGCATTCCAAGGGAATTCAGATTTGGATACAAAGCAATTAGTGGTTGGTTTCTATCCTCTGCAGGGTAGGGGAATGACAGTCAAGCCCAGACAGCATCAGTAAGTTTTCTTGCCCAATTTCCTTGAATGGGACTGATGAACTAAGTGGCAACTAACAAGTGATTGCTAGAATGGATGCTACTATCCAAGAATTCCCAGCAAGCCACAGGACACAGAATCATCACTACTAATATTTAAACCATGAGGGACAACTACCACCAACTGTAGCTGAGACAGGAATAGTTGAGAATTATTCCGTCATTATTGCTGGAACTCCTGATTGGCTAGCTGTGCATTATCTTGCCACTCATTTCATTAATTTCATAATAATATGAGCCCTTGTTTTGTATGATTGAATTTTTTGGAGCCTCTATTGCATTATGGGCATATACCAGTATTCAAGGCTGAATAAGGAATCTTTCCATAATTGTTTTTATTGGCAAGTAGTACAGAAGGAGATATAAAGTATTTCTGTTAAATGCCAAATAGAGTTGTTTTTTATTGAGCATGTTTATATGCATTCTTAATCAGTGTTTTAATTTTACAGTCACTTTCTATGATGTATACATTATTCTACAAGCTTTTATACTGACTACTGCAGTATTTCTTGGTTTAACTGCATATACTCTACAATCTAAGAGAGATTTTAGCAAATTTGGAGCAGGGTAAGTTATATATTCTTGGCTATAATGATAGATGTCTTTAATATTATAGTTTTGAGAGAAATGCCATGCTCTTATCTTTCAGTACTAACTTTTAATAGTGGGCAATAGGAGATCATCTCTTTGAATACTAGGGCCAGGTCTGCTCTTTCCCAGAGCACACAAGGAGATAGTGACTTTGAGTCATTTGATTCTTCTCTATAGTGAAAAGGAAGTGAGTATCAAAAATACCAGCTTTTGAGAGGCTAGACTTGGATGCTTTATATGAAAAGTGTGCAATTTACTTAAAGTATTTAGGCCTTTATCTTAATATAAATGCTATCAAGACCATCCACATCTTTGTGGCAAAAAAGCAAGGTAATTAATTCTCCCAGGTGTTGGAGATGTATGCATGCATCTTCAAACAAATCAGTGGAATGATCTTTTCATATTAGGATAATGGTACTCTGTTGCCCTCACCTGGTAGGAATGCATAGACTCTTTTCTAAGCTCCCAATGGCTTCCTACTGGCACATAATCAATCACCCAGTCATTTTCTGTTGTTTTTTCCTGTTACAACACTAAAAATTTACAAAAGTCTGCTCTTGCCAAACTTCCTTTTTCCCCCTTATGTTTCTGGTAACCCAAATTACCAGAATTCTCTATCAGGATAAAATACAGTTAGTCAGCCAGTACTGACCATTCATTGTGCAACCTGCTTAAATAGTTTTATTAGAATAGAGTTTGATTTAGGGAGAGGCAACATTTTCTTTTGGGGAGCTATTTCATACATATTTTTGTGATGTATATGATGAAAGGTTTGCTCTTCCCAACCCAGTTTCCTCCTGTTCTGTTCTCTCCCATCCATTCTAGTGTACTCTCTGGAACTCCTGCTAAACAATCTCTCTATTTCAGCCTCTTCATAATATATTTTCCTTTTCCTTCTCCTCCGTGAGAACACTGTCCTGTAGCTGCTGTTTCATATATTTTGTTTGGTTTTTAGTTAAGAAGGGAGGGTAAATTTGGCCTTTGTTACTCCCTTGTGACCTGAAGCAGCAGATAGGTGTATTTGGGCTCCCAAGTTTCATATTTGATAACAAAGGACTGACTTCTTAGATATCCTTTGTCATATAATTATACTTTCTCTCTAACAGTTGAGTGGTAACTCAAAATTATAGCAGTGGCAAATTTACATACATAAATTAAGTTCTATAATAAGAATGGAATAGAGTACGCAGAAGAACTTTGATATGCACATTCTTAGAATAGCTTGCTATTATTATTTGATTTAAAGTACAATTACATTTCATTTGTTCATGTATATATTTTCTAGGTTTTATAGTTTACTGAATTAAAATGCATCCAATGATATTTCTGCTTATATCAGTATTTTCTTTGTTTCAATTAAAAACTTTTAAAATGATACTCTAAACTAGTTTTGTAAACCATAAAAACAAGTGTTGAATAGACAGCTGTGCTTTCAATTTCCTAAAATAAAAAACTCATCCAAAATGGGTATTGCATAGCATTCAATGTATGAGTTCTTACGTTTTAATTATTCTTTGGCAAAAATATGGATGGATTTCTTCTTGCAAGGCTCTTTGTTTTCTCAGAAAAATTTGAGTGGGCTTACAAAGTTTTTTGTAGTGAATAATATTCTAAATTATTAATATTTTGTTTTTATAGACTATTTGCTGTTTTGTGGATTTTGTGCTTATCAGGATTCTTGAAGGTAACTTAAAAAATAATTCTATGTCAATACAGTTAGTCCTTAACTTATGACAGGGTTCTGTTTCGATGACTCCTTCATAAGTTGGTTCTGACATAAGTTGAATACTTGCTTTTTTTTTTTAGTTTTCATTCTTATGCCTTTTATTATCTGTGTCTTTATAAATCTGATCTTTGTCTTTGGGGGTTGGAAATATTACATGTAAACTTGCAGATATATTTAATACATTCACACATAAAAAATACAGATTATAAAATCATAAAAATTTACTCCAGTGATGAAATTAACAACTGATGCTTCTGACGGCACAAAATGCTGAATAAGATCATGCTATAGGCCCTGGTGGCACAGTGGTTAAAGTGCTTGGCTGCCAACCAAAAGGTCCGTAGTTCGAACCCACCAGCTGCTCCTCGGGAGAAAGATGGGGCAGTTCTGCTCTGTCCTGTAGGGTCACTGTGAGTCGGAATCAACTTGACAGCAACAGGTTTTTTATAGGCCTGATATATAGTGAAGTTGGTGTGTGTCTTAACAATGAAGGCATGTGAGCAGTTCAATTGTCATATGTTGCTAAGAGTTGAATATTGCCCAACTTTCTATCTGTTATGACTCCCTACACCAACACTGACACTGACTTCATTGTAGACCAGGCCATAGCCTGCTCTACAGCAGTGTTTTGAACAGTAAACCATAACGTTGAACATCTGCGAGCGAACATCTGAGAATGATAACATCAGCAAATTACATGCTGCAACACTATATGTAATACATATTACTAACGATAAGATGTACAAATAAAGAAATAGTCATAAGTGCAGTGCGTCGTAACTTGAATATGTCGTAAGTCGGGGACTACCTGTATAATAATCTCAAAAAAGCTGTAATAGGTATTGTCATAATAGTTATAATTTGTCTGGAGCATTTATATATAAATGATTATAGAATAATCTCTTTATAAAATCAAGGTCTTATGTTGATCAGTATTATTGATTGAAAGAAAGGTGAACAAATGAGTTAAACCATATTAAAAGAGGCCCTTGTAATTATCAGCCTCCACGAGGCAGATTTAATTTGGAAAAGAAATATATTTCTAAATAATTTATATTTGAATGCTACTGTTCAAAGTAAAGTGGGTAGTTTAATGGAAAGGAAACTATCCATCCATTCATTCACCTAGCCATCTTCCCATCCAACAGAAGCAAGGATGGACCTACCTTGGCTTTTTCTGCTTTTAACATTTGTATTCAAAGTTGCACACCAATATTAAATACATACGTAGTAGTAGATCAGTGCAGCAAGTAATTTAAGTACTCTTATTACTGTTCTCAAATATAAACTTATTACTGTTGCCTATAGTTATTTTTTTATAGTGAGACAGTGGAGCTGGTTTTGGCTGCTGGGGGAGCCCTTCTTTTCTGTGGATTCATCATCTATGACACTCACTCACTGATGCATAGGCTATCACCTGAAGAGTATATATTGGCTACCATCAGCCTTTACTTGGATATCATCAATCTGTTCCTGCACCTGTTGCGTTTATTGGAAGCAGTTAATAAAAAGTGATTGAAAGCAATGTATAGAAACTGTTTTATTCAGTATTAAAATTCGAGATATAATTAAATATTAAATAATCTGTACTCTACTTTGGAGGTTAAATATCAAAATTCTGTTATTTTCTTCAATCTAAATTTGCCATACGTAGATTGCGCATTTGCAATTCCAAAATAATTTCATGAGTAGATTAGATTAAGAATATCTGTTTATCTTTGTCTAATAAATTTTTCCTTAATGATAGATTTTTATTATGATTCTAAAATACTAGTGTCTTTACTATTATAAAATGTAAATCTCCTTTTACTAGATTTTTTAATCTTATTTGGAAAAAAAAATTCCTAGATAATTATTCAGCACAGTATTAAAATTGTAGTAAAATGTTAATGGCATTTCATTATAAAATAATGTATTAAAAATTAAAGGTCTGCTTTAAAGTCAGATATTATGACATAAAATTTGATTTTAATTTTTTTTTAAGTACAGGTTTCACTTTTAAAATCATAACCTTCTCATGTAGTTAGAGGACCCCAAAAATACTCATTTATCATTAGTAGTTATTTATTAGGGGCTGAGCGGTTCATATGTCATTAAATATATATATATATACTTCAAAATAAAAGTGTTTGGAAAATAGTGTTTTGTGATTGATTTCATTTGTGTTGGGCCACACAAAATGTTAGGTTGCCAGCTGCCAGCAAAGCTTTGGGAAGTTCCCTCACTAAGCACCATTTCCCAGATAGGAAATGGAAATAAATTAGTACTACAGATTTAGCTTCCAGAGATTTTTAGATGTAAATTTGGCCCCCTCCTCATTATCATTTAATTGTTGAATACTCAAATGTTCGTGGCTGTGTATTCAAGTTTAACCCCGCACAGTGGGTAAGAGCATGTAGGTTAGAGCTTGCTATCCAGGCAACTGACTGTGATCTTGGGTGAGTTACTTACCCATCCTTGCTTAGGTCTTTTGCCTCATATTTATGATTTAATCACTTTGCCACCAGGGCTCCTTTATCTTCATGATAGGAAAAATAATAATAATGCCTTATATATTAGGTGGTTGTGAGGATTAAATTAGATATATATATTAACAGTGCTTAATTAATGCCGGTTTTATTTATATTATTAATATTTTTAATCAAAAGGCAGAATGGACTGAACTGTTAATTAAAGACTAAGCAAAAGTAGATTTGATATTTTAAAAATATAAAACAGTGCTGTTCTTGTCACTAAATTATTTTTTGGTTTGGAAAATAGTCATTTTTCATAAAAGTTAACATGCGATGAATTTATCATTTTTTAATTAAAACTTTTAATTTCTAATATGATTAATATAATTTTTAAGAATATAAAGGGATCTCAAGAACAAGAAGTTTAAAAACCTCTGGTGTAGAGTATTTTATAAATGAACCATAGTTATTTTTACATTCTTCTGTCAATGAATTTTGTATGTTTTCTCCACTGTCACAGTCAGTGCTACTATGGATGTCCCTGTATATGGCTCACTGTACGTAGGTGTGAGTTTGCCTAGGCTGAGGAATAAGCAGAATTTCTGGATAAGGGCATATGCAATTTCAGTTTTTTACATCAAGTAAAGTCTGGTGCAGACTCCAGAAATATTAAGTGGAACTATCAGGACTTGGACAGAGCCACACAGGTAACTCATTGTGTGAGGAACAAAGGAAGAAGAGCCAGAGAGGTAGGAGGAAAGTGAGGAAAGAGCAGTATCTCAGTACTTCTGTATTTATTGAATATGATTTGGGTAAAGAGGTGCACTAGGCTCTGTCATCTGCTTTTGTTTTTCTTCTGCAGGCCCCAGACCTGGCTTTGACCCACTTAATGCAGTTCTGGAGATTAGCTGGTGTCAGCACCAACCACAGGACTTTTTGGAGCAACTGGGAACTTCTTGCTTGTTTCTTTCACCTTTGTAGAGCTTTGTCTTGAAACATCCCCATTATCTAGCATCAGGCAAGGTAGGGTCACCATCTGGAATCCCAGAATCCTTCCTGGTCCTTGTCATGATGCAGATCACAGGTTCCATGGGATAGGCCTGTCTGCAGGAGCCCATAGCATGCCTTTGAGATGGGGAACCAGGCAACCTTCTGCCAGGTATTCAGTACTACCACTGTACCTCCAGTTCCATAAACTTTCCAACTCTGCAAGAAGCCAAAGCAATATCCAGTTTGATCCTTAGACCTTGTCCCTCCATCAGGGGATAAAGTTTCTTGAAGACGTAGTTCAGTTTCCTTCATCTTTGTATATCTACCCATTGCCGTCGAGTGGATTCTGACTCATAGCGACTCTACAGAATAGAACTGTCCCACAGGCTTTCCAAGGAGTGGCTGGTGGATTTGAACTGCCAACCTTTTGGTTAGCAGCCATAGTTGCTATAGCTTTTAACCACTGTGCCACCAGGGCCCCATATCTAGTATACTGCCTATCAAACAGTACATATTCACATATTTGAATGAGGGAATGAATTAAGGAATTTTAAATACACTAAGGGCAGTGGTGGTTCAGTGGTACAATTCTCACCTTCTATACAGGAGACCTGGATTTGATTTCAGTCAATGAACCTCATGCACAGTCACCACCCATCTGTCAGTGGAGGCTTACGTGTTGCTACGAGGCTGAACTGGTTTCAGTGGAACTTCCAGACTCGGATGGACTAGGAAGAAATGCCTGGTGATCCACTTCTGAAAAAAATCATCCAATGAAAATCTGTGGATCACAGTCGTGTCTACTACCAATCATGAGGATGACATTTTTGTTCCCCCTGTGTCTGGGATTACCAGGAGTCGGGCTGACTCGATGGCAGCTAACAACAAATACACTAAGACCATTTAACTATTCTGTTAGAACTGCTTTTATACAAACTGGTGAGGAACATCACAAAAATTTCAATAGTGCAGACCATGATTCAGCTTTGTAAAGCATTAGTAATGCTAAATTATGGCATATATTTTAACACCATGACATTTTCATAATAGTAATTTTCTGAATTATCTATTCAAAGTCTTGCTCTGGTATCTGTAGCAAGATACAGTCAATTTGGACTACCTGAAAACAGCTTTAATTTCAAATGCAATGTGTGTATATACTTTTGGGAGAGGTGGCTAAATTCTAATTTGAAACACTTAGATATATGGTTAACATGTAAAATAGAAATGCATTTCCTCTCAAAGAATTTAAAGAATCCAGTTTCCCAAGTATACTTGTTTTTTTTGTAATATTATGTGATTTTTTTTTTTGGTGGGGGAAGCTCTTTAAAAAAACAAAAACATTCTGAATTGAGTAATTTCCATACTATGCATGGTTTCTTAAAAGACACAAATTTAAAGGAAAAAAGCTATCAGCTAGACAGGACTTAACTATCATTAGGTGCCAACAAGTGGATTTTCCATTCATAGTGACAAGAGTAAAACTGCTCCAGAGGGTTTTCTAGGCTGTAATCTTTATGGGAGTAGACTGCCAGTCTTTCTTAGGTAGCAGCCTAGGGCTTAATCCTGTGTTGCCGGGGCTCCTTAAGGATTAACTAGGCCATCATTAAAGACAATTTCTTGCTTTTTGGTGTACACTGTAAATCTCTAGAAAATACTAAGAAATAGTACTATCTGGCTATGTGCTTACAACAAAGATGTAAAAATGATAAGAGCTACCATTTGTTGAGGTCACCTACCGAGGATCTGTGTTAGAAGGGGACTGTAATATCTTCACTTTACGGACGAGGAAATCCAGGCTCTGAGATGTTAATTACTCATCCACATCGCTCACAAGTAAGTTCTGGAGCCAAAAATACATCACAGACCTGTCTGGTTCCAAGGTCTATGCTATTAGGCGCATATGTAAAATAATACAAGAACTGGTGGTGGTCGTGACCAATGTGACCATCACGTAAGATAACTGTCCTAGGCTTAGCACTATCTAGTACATAGTTTTAAGTAATCAGCCAGGTAAACATTGAACTGAATTAGTTTGATCATTTTACCATTTGTACCCTTCTTTGGGATGGGAAAGTTTTTTTTTTTTTTTTGTAACAGCTTTATTGAAGTATAACTAACATACAACAAATTGCACATATTTAAAGTGAACAATTGATAAGTTTTTGAAATACGTGAAACCATCATCCGGGTTAGGAAAATTTAAGGGCTCCAAATTAATTATCCCAACCTGGCAGCTAGAAGAACACATGCCCTAGATGATTCCGTCTAAGGAGAACCGGGAGTATCAAGTGACGGGTGTGAGATCAAAAGGTCGGCTCCGACCTCCCTACCTGACTAGCAGGGACCAGACTCGGTTCACTTCTCTGGTTTGGGTCTCAGGGTCACCCAACCCACGTCCGGGATCTGGGAAGCGGGCGTAGCAAAAGTGCGAGCAGGATTCTCTTCCGCATTCCCAAAGCCCGGGTACTACACCAGTCTGAAAAGAGCTAAGAGACAGTCCGGAACTAACACCCAAAGCAGAAATTGCGTCACCGCCAGGCTCCCGAAGACCCCGCCTCTCGAGGCGTTTCTGGGCCGCTGTGGCTCCCGGCGTGCAACGCGCCCGCCGAAGGAGGGGCCTGTCCGGAAGGCGGAAGTGCGAAGGTTTCCGGTCGGTGTCATGGTCTTGCTGCGTGTGAGTTTGTGAGTGTTGTCCGGTGAGTTCAGAGCTTCCCGGGTCTAGTGGGGCTTGGGACTTGGAATTCATTTCCGCCGCATATAAAGACTCTTGTCTCAAGCTTCGTCCCTCTCTGGGCCAGGCTTTGTTCTGAGACGCAGATCTCCCTTAAGGGCGAGGGATTCCCGTGATCTTAGTGGCAGCCATCTGTCTTCCCCGTATTCAGGTTAATCCCAACCTCAAGGTTGTTTGTCGTTGTCAAATTGATGCCGAGTCATGGCGACCCCATGTGTGCAGAGTAGAACTACTGCATAGGGTTTTCAGGGTGTGACCTTTCGGAGCAGACCACCAGACCAGTCTTCTGAGGCGCTTCTGGCTGGGTTCCAGATGCCAACCGTTCAGCTGGTAGTCCAGCGCTTAACCGTTTTTTTTTTTTTGCGCCTCCTTCGGCTTCCTTCGCAGCCCTCTGTCTTAGCCCCTTCACGGGATTTGGGTTGTTGTAGACAAAGGGCAGAGTGAATTTGTGGCTGCTGGTGTCCAAACATTGTCACTCAAGGAGTGTGGTTTTTAGTTAGTCACTCAGCAAATATTTATACTATGTGCAAAGCGCTATGCATAGGGGGATCCAACTGTGAACAAGATCTACTTAGTCAAGACCTACTTAGCCCCTGCCTTCGTGGATACAGTAGGAAACAGAAAAACTAGATAATTTCAGATTGTAGCACGAATTATAAAGGAAATAAACAGATGATGTGATAGTGAATAAAGGGAGGGTAGATTACCGGGGTCAGAGAAGCCCTCTCTGAAGAAGTGAAGTTTACACTGGCATGAGGAATGCTCCAGCCTTGGGAAGAGCAGTTCCCAGGCAAAGGAGCAACAACTGTAATGGTACTGAGATGGACATAATTTGAACTTTTTTCATATGTAATTGGAGCTTGAGGTTGGTGGTGGAGAGTGAGATGAGATAAAGGAGGCAGGGGCCAGGTGGAAAGGTAGTGGCATGCTTCAAGCTTTTAAAAGCCCACACTAACCACCTTATGGAGGAGTTGGGGCTGGGACTCAGGGTTGAAGAGAAAGGAAGAGTAGAAATAGACCAGTTTAAAATAGGTTGGCTTGAGGGAGTGAATAATGAGGAAGACTGGGGCGCGGGAAGGGTAGGTTTGGGGACAAATCATTCAGTTACAAGAAGATGTTTATAAAAACATTGTATAATTTGTAAGCTCTTGTATACATGTAAGGTGATGATGCTCTTTGCATTTCTGGAGAAATTAAATTTCTGCATCTTGTAAGGAAACTCAAAGAGCTTTCAGAATTGGCTTGATTTTTAGTTTGCCAGTGGACACAAGAATGTTTGATTTGGTGTGGTTAAGAGCTACAGTGTACTAGGGCTGCTAACCAAAAAGGTCGGCAGTTTGAATCCACCTGCTGCTCCTTGGAAACCCTATGGGGGCAGTTCTACTCTGTCCTATAGGGTCTCTATGAGTCGGAATTGACGGCAATGGGTTTTGTTTTGTTTTGTTATTTAATGACTGTACATGCCATGTTGATCCTCACACAAATTGCATGTTAAATCATCATAAATCACGAACAGAGTGAAGCATTTTACCTTGCCTTTGTGTTTTGTTAAGTGATATGGGTGCTAACTAAAAAGTTCGCAGTTCAAATCCACCAGGTGCTCCTTGGAAACCTTTTGGGGCATTTCTACTGTGTGCTCTAGGGTCGCTGTGGGTTGGAATCGACTCAGTGGCCACGGGTTTTTTGTGTTTTGTAGAGGTATTTGTTGACCTGGTTTTCCAAGGATTTGCCTTTGTGTTTTTTTTTTTTGATAGTGTCTTAGGCTGGGTTCTCTAGAGAAGCAAAATCAGTAAAGCGTATAAATATATATAGAGAGAGAGATTGATATCAAGGAAATAGTTCATGCAATTGTAGAGGCTAAAACGTCCCAAGTCCACAGATCAGGGTAGAGGCCTCTCCGAGTTCACGTAGCCGCAGAAGCTGGCGAACCCAAGGTCGGCAGGTTGGGGAACCAGACTCTTGCTCGCAGGCTGAGAAGTTCGACGAATTCCAAGATCAGCAGGTAAGCTGCTAGCTCAAGTCCCACAAACCGGAGGTAAGACAGCAAGGGGCAGATGCTGAGTCTGGAACAAGCCAAAAACCTTGGCAAGGCGAGCAGGCAGAAAGTAACCTACAGAAGGCAGAGAGATGAAACTGAGGGCGGTGAGCTGCCACAGGCCCTGCCTCTGCCAGTACCACTCAGCAGATTCCATCATGGGGGTGATCACAACATTATACAACTGCTAAAACACTGAGAATAATGGTCTAGCCAAGTTGACATACAATCTTAACCATCACAGATAGTAAATTTTTGTTTTCGTATATGTATTTTTGTTAACTTTCCAGTTAAAACATGGCTAAAAGCTTACGGAGTAAGTGGAAAAGGAAGATGCGTGCTGAAAAGCGAAAAAAGAATGCCCCAAAGGAACTCGACAGACTTAAAAATATTCTCAGAGTAGACGGTGATGTTTTAATGAAAGACGTTCAAGACATAGCAACTGTTGTGGTACCCAAACATTGTCCAGAGAAAATGCAATGTGAGATGAATGATGAAAAAGGTGAGTTCATGTTTTTTTCTATCATTTTCCTTTCTGTGACTCTAAAGCCAGTTCATGTGAATAGGCATGTTTTGGATTGTTCAGGGTGGGACGTGTTTGCCTCAGTGTCTCAGGAATAGGTATACTATAGGAATAGACAAACAGACACACCCTGGGTGGAAGGGTTCACAGTTCAGTCAGGGTCTAGGCAGAATAGGAGGTCTTTCTTTATGTTACCTTTCACAAGATCTAGTTTCTGTTCTGAGTCCTACGTGCTTATACGTCGTTTTTAGAATGACAAGCTTTTGCTGTAATTGATTTTGACAGATTCTAGGGACCACTGTGTCTTAGTCATACTTAGAAAGTTTGAAGCTGTATGCAATGCTAATTTCAGCAGAAAAGTTTCAGTGGTTTTCACATTCTAATGCACCAGTTGGGCAGCACACTGAATTAAGCATTCTTAACACCCAGGCTTTTAAAGCATATTTATTTGGTGTGCTGTGATCAAGGAAGAAAGTGGCATTCTTCAGCCTTCCACTCCTAAAAGTTTCCTTTCCTCTTCTTCAGAATGTCTATTTCTTATTTTCTTTTCCCATTCTATCCCTCTGCCACCCCACACTAATAAAAACCATAAAAAGCTTTTTACCTTACCCTGTTTGAAAAATAGCAGCAGTCAAGAGAAATACCCTCACCTCCCCACTACCTAAACGTATAAGCCTCTGAATGTATAGTTTCTGTTTTCCTTCTTTTATTAATGCTTCTCTCAAAGGTGGCTTTCTCCACTTGTGTTCTGAATCCTCTCCCCTTTGCCTCCTCAAAGACTGTACTCATGCAGCTGTCCCCGTTATAAATCTCTACTTCTCTGCTGGGTTATTCCCAATAGCATAAACGTGCTCTGGGGTCTCCCATCTTACCGAAGAAAGAAAGAGAGAATGAACCTTCCCTTGATACAACATTTTTCTTAATCTGCTGCTGTATTTCATCCACACTTCTTGAAACACTTCCTATTGTTTGCTGTCTCCATTTTCTCACGCAGACACCACCCCTGCCTGTTCACTCTTTTTTTTAAATTGAGGTAAAATGCACCTAATTCAAAATTAACCATTTTAAAGTGTACAGTTCTGTGGCATTTACTACTTTCACAATGTTGTGCAACTATCACATCTGTCTAGTTCTAAAACATTTTTATAAATCCCAAAAAGAAACCCCATACCCATTAAGCAATCTCTTACCTTTCCCACCTCCTCCCAGCCCCTTGCAACTTTTAATCTGCTTTTTTGTCTCTATGGGTTTATTTATTCTGGATATTTCACATAAGTGGAATCATACAGTATGTGGCCTTTTGTGTCTTTCTTCTTTAACTCAGCATGTTTTTGAGGGACATCCACGTTGTGGTGTGTATGGATTCTTCATCCCTTTTTATGGCCGAATAATATTTCCTTGTATATGTAAACCACATTTTGTTTATCCAGTTCATCTGTTGATGGACTTTTGAGTTGTTTCCATTTTTTGGCTATTGTAAATAGTGCTGCTATGAACATTTGTGTACAAGTTTTTGTTTGAATACCTATTTTCACTTTTTTTGGGCATATACTTGGAAGTGGAATTCGTGGGTCAGATTGTAATTCTATGTTTAACTTTTTGTGGAACTGCTGAACTATTTTCCACATTGCTGCACTATTTTACGTTTCCACTGGCAGTGTACCAGCGTTCCACTTTCTCCATATCCTTGCCAACACTTGTTGTTTTTAGTTTTTGTTCTTACTGTTTTTACTGTAGTCAGCTTAGTAGGTATAAAGTGGTGTCTCAGTGTGGTTTTGATTTTCATTTCCTCAATAACTAATGAATAGCCACAACAATGGACTCAAACATACCAGTGATTATGAAGATGGTGCAGAACCATTCTGTTATACATAAGGTTGCCATGAGTTGGAGCCTACTCAACACCAACTAACAACAGTACCGACTAATGGCTGTTGAGCAATTTATTTACCATTGTGTATCTTCTTTGGAGAAATGTCTACTCAAGTCCTTTGCCTGTCTTTTTAAATTGGGTTTGTCTTTTTGTTCTTTATATGGTCTGAATATTAGATGCCCAAGCATTCTTGAATTTCTTGGCTCAATCCTCTAATTTTTTTTTCTCTCCTGTTTTTATTTTCCTTTTGTTATGTGCTTTCTGATTTCCTCAACTTTAGTTTTACGTTGTCTATTTTTGCTATAATATTTTCACTTTCCAAAGTTCTTTTTTGTTCTTTTACTGTTTCTTTCTTTCTTTTTTTAAAATAGTCTCCTATTCTTAATATATTATCGTCTCTGATCACTCTGAGGATGTTAATTACAGTTTGTTTGCTTTTGAAGTTTTTATCTACTCTGTGCATAGTCTGTCTTTCCTGTCAGGTCCCCGCCTTTCCATTCCTTTATTTTTTTGTCTGTCTTTCATATTAGAGATTTTTCTCAAATACCTAATGAATGTCTGTCTGTATTCAAAAGTGAGGGACTAAAATGATGATTCGAAGCTGCGGGACTGTCATGAGGGAATGTTTATTAACTGGTCGTCTTCACTGTAGAATGATTGAACAGGCCCCAGGTGGTTTTATTGGGAGATCTCCTATAGCAGTGTCTGTAGGTCTTTCGGGTTGATCATCATCTCTAGAGAGGAATCCTCTCGTCTCCTGCCTGAGGGAACGTCTGGCTGCCCTAATTCCTGGCGTATTAAAGGAGCTAAATGGGGGATGAGACTCAGGGCAGGGGTGTCTCCCCATTTAGTAATCTACCTGTATAAGTATGATTCCTCATTTCTGCTTCAACTGACCTCACGTTTCTCCTTATTTCTGTTTTTTCAACTGCCCCTCCCCCACTACTCAACAGTTTCTTAAGCCACAGACCTAGTGGTCATTCTTGATCCCTCTTTCCTTTATCCCGCACATCTAAACCATTAGCAAGTCTTAAGGATTATCCCAAAAATACGTCAGGAGTCTATCCATTTTTCTCCAGCTTTCATGTTGTCACCTGTATCCAAACCACTGTCAACTCTTGCCTGTACCATGATAATAACTTTTTTGCTTCTTTCTGCTTCAGCTCTTGTTCCCTTCTGATTTACCTTCTACATAGCAGCCAGTTGTTTTTTTTTTTTTTTCAGTGCATAAACCAGATTTTGTCACTTCTGTGTTTTTTTAAACCCCTCATTGCCTTCCCATGTGCTTCCCAGAGCCTACCATGTTTATGATTAGGCTCCTTTTCCTCTCTTACAAACCACTTACTACGGGCTGAGATTTTGTTTCCTTTGTTATTCTTCCTTCAAAAGAACATTGTAAACTCCATGAGGGCAAGGAGCTTATAAGGACCACTATATCTCTAGTCCCTGGGATAGTACCTGAAGTACTGATTCAGCAGTTTATTGCGTGGCTATATACACCAGGCTGTATTCTAAGCACTGTGAAAACAGTGATGAATATCAGAGAAATAGCATTCATCCTAATGAAATTTACACTGGAGGAGACAGAAAATAAACCAGATAAATAAATTAATAGAATGCCAGGTAGGAGGAATCATGTGAGGCCTTGTATACTGTGGTGAGGTCCTGCAGAAGGACACAGTAGTTCATAATAGGTAAGGTTGATGATGGATATGACCACAGCATGGCTGTGCTGAGCTTCCTCACAAGCTTCTTATCAGTAGAGCTGGCTCTCTGGGTGCTGTCTGATAGAAAAAGTGTGGCAGCCTCAGGATATATCTGTATCTTTCCTCTCTGGCCCATCTCTCATCACAAGCCTGCTCCTTACTACTCCACCTCTTCCAAGCTCCCTTCATTATAAGTGGACAGTCATTCCTAATCGATCCGTTTACTTCTAAGGCCTATCCATTAAAAGTGTGGGGCACCCTTCTTATTGGCTCAGTTTAATCTTATTTAGCTCAAGTAATCTGAGAAATGTTCTTATAATGCGCATGTGCTCAGAGCTATAAACTTATCTCTAAAGCTCAAAGCCATATACCGGTATCTGCTTCCTATTTAACCTTTACTATTCCAAAGAAGGACGATCACGATAATATTTTTTAAAACGTTTCTCAGTGACTGACTAGGTGATGTCCTTAGTTCCTCACAAACACTTTATGTTTTTCATGGCTGCAGGAACATGTGGCAGCATGTATGTGATTCCACTGAATGTGCTATAAGGAGTTTTCAGAGTGTTACCCAAAGACCATTCCACAAATAAAGGATTTTTAAAAATCTTTTGTAGTGTCAGACTCTTCAGTTCTGACATTCTCAGCACATTAATATATTCTCACAGGATTGATTTTTCATACACGAGTGTTAATAGTTTTTCCATTCTTTATTCAGATGACATGAAAATGGAGACTGATACTAAGAGAAACAAAAAGAGTCTTCTAGACCAGCATGGACAGTACCCCGTATGGATGAACCAGAGGCAAAGAAAAAAGCTGAAGGCAAAGCGAGAGAAAGGAAAGGGAAAAAACAGAGGAAAAGCAGTGAAGGCAGCAAAAGGTTTAGCCTGGTAGACTCTTAAAAACTTGGAAACATGCCATAGGGCAGATATTTGATTAAAATGTATACATTGATTTCAGTTTCCACCAGATGAAAACTGTGTATTTCTGTATGCTAACTTGGCCTTTTTCTTTGATTCAAACTGAACGCAACTCAAGATTGTTTTAGGAACTTGAATAAAATATTTTCTGTGGTGAAGGAAAGCTATACTGATAGGTTAAATGGATGTTCTCCAGTATCCAGGTGTTCTCAGACATCAAAATTCTGTCAGGTATTAATCTGATTGTAATTATTGGTTGCTCTTACAACTTGATAATTATAGTCAGTAAATATAAAACAAATAATGTTATACTGACTAATTTAAGTTAACTCAGATTTACAGAAAGCTGTTACGCAAACAATTTTAAAACATTATGTCATTGGATCTTTTAAACGGTGCTTGTTTGGAGTTTGGATTTTGTATAATTCACAATAAAAGATATTTCGTGTGTAGATCTTGAAGTTTGATTTTTTCTTTACTAAATCCTTGAGAAAATAGTTTTCTAGTGGTAGAGAAGACTAGCTTCTTCAGTTAAATTTTTTTTTTAAAGTCTTAATTTTTAAGTAGAATGTTAACATGTACAAATTAGTATGCTCTGTGATTTTAAGAGATTAAAACATCTCAGATTTTATCTGGGAACTGTACCTACTGTCTTATTGACTATCTCATTATCCGACATTTTGCATTTATGACAATAGTAAAAAAAAAATCCAGCGTCTGACTATTTTGTGCATTAATGACATGCCTGGCAGTAACAAATGCTGAGGTGCAAGGCAAGAGTGATGCTGGCTGTGATGGTTAAGGTTATGTGTCAGCTTGGCTGGGCCATGATTCTCAGTGGTCTGGCAGTTATGTAATGATGTAATTTGGCAGTTATGTAATAATGTAGTCATCCTCCATTTTTGTGATCTGATGTGGTCATCCTCCATTTTCACATAACAACCTGGTCTTTGGAACCTAACAGTGTCAATAAGTGAGGAGTGCGTGTAGTTTAATGTTATTTGACTTTTATATTACGTAGCCTAATACAGTATAATGCAACATTTCCTAGAGTAAATTCCTCAGAATCAGTTCTTCTGTTGGTTGGTGGAAAAGAGAATTCTGTGGTCACATCAGTTTGGGAAATGCTACATGCTTGAGGAATCACTATAAGTATTAGCAGTAGTCTTATAGAGGTCTAGCAATAAAGCAACCTGTTTAACTTTGACTCTTGGAAACTGGTATTCTGAGAACTAAAATATACTGTTGGAAATGCTGATCTAATGAAGTGATTGTTAATTAAGTCTGTCTTGCTATAGTTTTCTAATTACATTCAATTTAAATTTATTTTTAGTTAAGCAATCTAAATTTGGCATTACCCCTGAAATTTCACCATAATCCAGTTTGTTCACTGGGACAATACTGAGCACCTACTGTGTGCTAGGGACTTTTCTGGGTACTGGGGACACAGGGAGCAAGACAAAGTGTCTGTCCTATAGGGCCGACGGAGCTGTACATCTGCTCAGAAGAGGGTGTTAACTTTAGAGAACAGCCAAGTTAAAAGTGAGATTCACTAGAATGAGGTCATTGAGTCATCAGTTCACACACTTTGTGCCATGCACACTGCTAGGCTGGGGCACAATGTAGAGATAAAGACGACATGACCTAGATCATTTAGGAGATTGGAATCTATAAAATTTAATGCCATGAAATCTTGAAATTATTTTAATGTAATAGACTTTTCCGAATTTACTCAATGGCTAGTTTACTGAAAAGTTGTAGATAATTTAGAAACACTTAAATTTTCTCAAAAGAAGCTAAGAAGATGTAAGTAAAAAAATAAATGTCATTCATAGCTTTTTTTTGCCTTTTGGTATAGTTATAAACGGCAAATAGAGTGTGGGGAAAACTGAAGACACAAATATTTACTCATGAAATAAAAAGTTGGTAACATTATCCAATTAAACCATTGACAATATTAACCTAAATATACTAGCTAAATTCTTTGCCTTTTGTTTTTCATTGTAGGAGTTGTCTACGTCAGTGATATTACAGTCTTGGCACTTAGTTAAATTTGGGCAGCATTCTCAGGTATCTTCTCCTTGTATTTTCATTAAGGTGAAGTGAGAGACCAATGCCAGGGATGTGTTCACATGTTCTCTGGCTGATAACCTCTAACTGACTCCAAATGATAGTAGTTTTGAGCAGTTTCATCCAGGGCCTCTTGATGATGTTAGGATGTTTACTTAAGTTTGTCCAGTCATGATTTAATGTGAAAGTTAAAATGAAAAAACGGCTACTATCAAAAAAGTCATTTGGGAAACGTTCCCAAGTGTCATATGACCTCTGAAAAGGTGGCTCCTGGAGAGAAGTTGCCTTGTACCATGTCGTGAGTAGGTTCTCTAAGGTACTAAGTTCTGAATTGCACTGCCAGCAAGGTTCCTTCTATCCCTAAATTTTGGCAGGAAATTTAGACTGGTATTCCAAATTACTGGAGGGGTATGTTTAAAAGATAACCACTTCTTTGTTTTATTCCTGAAGATTATAAATTGATACATATAGTGTAGACCTTTAATCTTTTAGATGATAGTTTACCCTTTTAAAATTTGTCATCTTTTTATTTCACTAATGTTTTCCAGAGAATTGCTGTAAAACCACCAGATGGAGCTCAAGTCAAGCACAAAACCATTCTTGAAATTAGATTGAATGGCTAAATCACATTAGCAATTGAATGTAACATTTTATTTTTGTTTTTAAAGAAGTTTAAGGACAATCAAAATTGCTCTCATTTATTGGTTTCTTACTGTATGTCAGGCTTTGGTTTAATGATTTAATTCTAAACTATTTTAAGAATTCATTCATTCAATCCACTCAGGAATCCTATGAGTTAGGTGCTAATATTTATACATGGGGAAACTGAGACACACAGGTCATTTAGCTAAAACTGAGAGAGCTGGAATTCAAATTCAGGGAGTCTGGCTCCAGAGCCTATACTCTTACAATGCTATTCTACCTCTCAAGAATGAGCAAACTTTTGCTAAGATAGAAAGGTAATTTTAAGGTAGAATGCCTATTTTGGGGTCAGTCCATGATCGATTGGGATGATGCAGCCTCAGGATCCGATAAAGAGCAGGTTTCAGTAGACAAATGATTTCTAGAACTCTCCTCTAGTCTCTAGTCCTAAACTAGACTGGAGTTCTGTATATAGCACTCCCTAATGAATGGCCTGCCCCAATCCTAAAGGCGAATTTATAACCCATGACCGGTGAAACCCAAGCTACTAATAGAGAAGAAATGCAAACTCAGGTGAAGCTCTACGGTGGAATCCAGTAATGGTTTTGATCACATCTTTTTTTCTACTGACAGATTGATGTAGATTTTTTTCCCATTGGTTCACGTGCTACCTGAAATAAGTATGCTGTAGTATATTTGTGCTTGCAAGGAAATTTGGATATCTTCATAATTGGAATCTGTATAGCTGGGATATGATTTTTAGGAGTTGGAAAAGAAAAAAACAATGCTATAAACGACTTGATTTATATCTTCAATGGACTGGTGGTGAGGGATGGTAGTACGTAGTTTAGTGAAATGTAACCATAGAATAAAACAAAAAATTGAGAGGAGTCTAAAGAGACCTCAAGGAATAACCATACTTATTATAAATACTACAATTGAGATGCAGATATTGGGCTGTTGGCAAAGCTTGCTAGCTAAGTAGTCACTTCTGATGCCACCTGGCAGAGTTATGCAAATTTGTGCTAGACACAAAATATAATGATTTTCCCCTGTATTTGCTAGCACATAAAAACACCATTGCAGCAGACACCACCTATACAAGAAAATAGGGGGTGAGGTTGTTGTTGTTAGGTGCTGCTGAGTCGGTTCCAATTCATAGTGACCCTGTGTACAACAGAACAAAACACTGCCTGGTCCTGTGCCATCCTCACAATCGTGCTTAGCCCATTGTTGCAGCCACTGTGTCAGTCCACCTCTTTTTCGCTGACTCTCTACCAAGCATGATGTCCTTCTCCAGGGACTGGTCCCTCCTAATAACACGTTCAAAGTAAGTGAGATGGCGAAGTCTCACCATCCTCGCTTCTAAGAAGCATTCTGGCTGTGCTTCTTCCAAGACAGATTTGTTCGTTCTTCTAGCAGTCCATGGTATATACAATATTCTTTTCCAACACCATAATTCAAAGGCATCTGTTGTTCTTCAGTCTTCCTTATTTATTGTCCATCTTTCACATGCATATGAAAATATTGAAAATACCATGGCTTGAGTCAAGCGCACCTTAGTCTTCCAAATGACATCTTTGCTTTTTAACACTTTAAAGAAGTCTTCAGCAGCCAGTTTGCCCAGTGCAATATGTCGTCTGATTTCTTGACCACTGCTTCTATGGGCCTGGCCTTGATTGTGGATCCATTATCAGGGGTAGGATAGGGGCAGTTAAGTACTCACAACAGGTCAGAGCCCATTCTCCTGTCACAAGGGGCCTGTCAGGTAGTCACAGGGGCTAGGGCCAGGTTTGGCTGGGCCTGTTTGCAAACAGAAGTCCAAATTTTACATAGTTGAATGCCAAGGGTTTTTTGCACTTTTTAGAATAGGGGGAAAAAATATAATGTGATGTTAAATGAAACTTATTTTGTAGAATGATAGTAATGATAACACAATAGCCAACATTTTTAGAGAATGTTTAACTGTATGCCAGGCACTATGCTAAATACTTTACGTGTATACTTCATTTAATCTTTAAAACAACCCTACGGGATCAGAACACTCATTATCACTTATCTGATGAGGAAACAACTTTGAAAAGGTAGGTAAACTTGTCCAAAGACATGCAACTGTTGAGTTGTGGAGCAGCACTGTCCCAGAGAGTAGAATGAATACCCCTGATGGGAGACTACAGAGACAGACTTTGATTCCATCTAAGGAAGAACTTCCTAACCAAAATGTTGGAAGATGAAATGGACAGCCTTGGGAGTACTACCCTGTCAAGTGAAGGCCAGACAGCCACTTGGCTGGGATGTAGCTGAATGGATTCAGACATTGTACTTGGAATTTGGGTTGAAAGCAGTGAAAGTCCTTTCCAGCCAAGCAATGCCTTACGGGAAGTTATCACATCTGAAATGTATGATGTCTGTTTTGCTCTTACATGTCTTTTGGCACTACATGATTGCCAACTTAAGTATCTTCTTGGTGGAAATCACAGAATCTGAAATCTTAAATTTGTTACTGTTGTTAGGTCTGGTATTCGTTCTACTAAGTTCCACTTTAAAGTATGGAAAAATGTTATAAACATCTGCTTTAAATAATGAATGGGGTAAAGTCTTTCTAATTTTAATTTAAAGAATGGCATAGTTTTATAACACATTAATTGTATAATATGCAGAATGTATTTAATTTCCTACAGCAATGAATTGTCTGGCGTTATGCTATCTTATGAGACGCTTTCTCACTCTTACATTGTGTCTTTCTAGTTTTCAATATCGGCCAAACCTTTCAATGGTCTTACTTGGGTGCTGGGTATCATTGTACAGTAACCTCTAGTACATATGCTATTTCTGATCTGTGTAATAAACTACATTTGTCATGTATCTTGTGATCTGCATACCCTTCAGCTGTTACTTCATAAATCTGTTCCATCAGAGAACGGCTTTGTACAGCAGTGGTTGAAGCTGCTTTTAATAAACTAATATTTTGTGTCTTTTATATGTAATCAACAAGGGAGTATTATAGTCTTGTGCCTCTGTGGAGAAACATTCCACTAAACTTCTTTTCTCTTGACGATAATGGAAAAACATAGCTTGGGAAAAGCACAGATGTTCAAGAACATATGTTCTTTGCTCCTAAAAGTCAGCTGAGGACCTTTTGTATTGCTCTGGATTTTTTTTTTTTTTTTTTTTGGTAACGCTTTAGAGAAGAAACAATTTGATATATGGGGGAAGACAGAGCTACAACATTTATTTGAGAGACCAACATTGGGTGCTATTTGTCAGAATTCTAAAATACCTCACCGTGCTCACACAGAGAGGTAATGTTCTTAAGCAGAGCTGTAGGCGGTTGGCCAAAGATTGGTCTTCCCCACATGCTACTCTACTTAGACATAAACACTCTGCTCTGGTTTTAGTCTTTGTTCTGTCCCAAACTTCAAATTAACAGTGGCTTCTCAAAAGCAAGTATTCAATAATTGAGGTAAAAACCAATGCCCTTATGCCCATTTTCCCCTTGACTCATTGGATAGGGACTATCGTCTTTCTTCATCTGTAGAAATTTGCTCAGTGAGTCAGATCTCCATAGACTTGGAAAATGGTTATTGATGAATATATAGGAAAACATTCTTGGAAAATGCTTAAGAGAAGGGAGCTATCTTCCTGAGGTGAAATTGGTATGGAGGTCCTTTATAAGCCTATGAATGTTTAAGAAGAGTTGCCATAAAGAGAATGGGAATCAGCTGCTCCAAATCTCCACTGAGGAAACAGTTTTAACTGTACCGAGAGGAATTTGGGGTAAATGTAAAGAACTTCCTGAATGTGAGGGTTATTTAAAGCCAGATATGGATTGAAAAGAGGCTGTTGAATTGTTTCTGGAGGTGGAGGTGAAGGGAGTAGAGGGGACAGAAGAGAGAGAGTTCTCCACTTACTTGAGATGGCTTAAATGTAATTCTGTCCGATAGTTCCAAGTCCTTCATTGCCTTTTCTTACCTCGCTTCTCAGGTTATGAGGTTTAAAAGGTCAGTCCTGAAGAGTGTACTTAGTCATTCGAACCAAAGTGCCACAGGACCCCCCTAGGTCTGTAGATCTTTTTGGTATAATTCTTAATTAAACGAAGTGTTTAATTTGTGACCAGTGGTTACACCCATGGTTAATTTTCCATCCTTGACATTGAAGACCAGTGCTGATGATATATGCACTATCCATGCTGAGCTCACTGTGCCAGGTAGGAATTTGACAGTGAGCCATTCTGTAAAGAGTGGTTGGCAGGCTGAGGCCATTTGAGCTTGGGATGAGTGGAGGGCTGGGGAATGAGCTTGGCTGCCATGCCATTAGTGGGCATGTGCTAGCTGAGTAGTTTGACCAAAGGGTTGCAGATCAAATTTTGCACTTGGAATTCCCAGGAGCAGGGACTGAGTGGACAGGAAAAACTAACCCTTTCCTTTTTCCTCCTTCCTTGCTATCACCACTCTGTCCTATTTTGTACTCCTCTTGGCACCAGTCTTTTCTTTCTTTGCATCCCTTTACTTTCAGTCTTTCTCCTTCACTCTGTTTTTCTTGCATGTTGCTTTTCATTGCGACTTTTTTTTTTTTTAATAAAAGCTGTAAGTCAAATATATATTTATTTCTTAGGGGAAAAAAAAATTCACCAATTTAGTTATAAGTGCTTTTTGTCTATAGATGACCCCTAGTGTTTTTCCTTGTGGCCCAGTGACCATTGTAGAAATAGGTTTTCTGCCTCTGTGCTGTTTCTGTTCATATCTGTGTCTTTCTCTCTTACCATCTGCATTTTCCTTTTACATGGACCTTTTTTTCTGTGTGAGTTTTTAATTTCTTTCTTGGGCTCAAATCACTACCCTTTCCTATTCTGTCTCTACCTCCCCACTTGCTATTCTCCTTTCCTCTCAGTCTTTCTAATAACTATGTTTTCTTCTCCTTTTTGCCTTCCCTTCCTAACCTTAACTGGATGCAATATGAATAAATACATGCTTTAAAAAGGGTCAGTAAAGGAGCTTGCTGGCTGTTTTTGTAAATAAAGTTTTATTGGCACACAGTGAAACCTATCTGTTCATGCTACCTGCAGAGTTGAGTAGTTGTGACAGAGACACTCCTATGGTCTGAAAAGCCTAAGATATTTACTGTCTGGATTTTTAAGAAAAAGTTTGCTGGCTCCTACTTTAAAATATTTTCTGTATTTATTAAATGAAATCTTTTGCACTTTATTTGGAAATTCAGGTCATTGGATCTGTTTTATGTCTCATCCCTATTCATGCAATTAAATTGCATTTTATATTTGTGAATTCCCCCCATATTTCTTACTTGAAAGCAGTAGTATCCAAAAGAAAAAAGACAATCAAGCTCACCCCGACTGAGTATCAAAGCAAGGGGGATGGCATGAAAGATTTGTCGTGTGTGATATGTATGTGTGTGTATTTAGGTGTGTTCCCCACTTCCCATCTCCTAGCCAGTAGATGTCAAGTTATCTCTGACTCATGGTGACCCCATGTGTATCATAGTAGAACTGTGCTCCATGGGGATTTCATTGGCTGATTTTTTGGAAGTAGATCACCTGGGCTTTCTTTCGAGGGCCCTCTGGGTGGACTCGAACCTCCAATATTTTGGTTACCAGCTGAGTGTGTTAACCATTTGTACCACCCAGAGTCTCCTTTTAGCCTTTGGACAAAAAAAGGGTGATTCCATTGTAAAACTTTTCACAAATCCTTAGCTAACTTTTCCTTTAAATCTGCTAACATTTTGGGAAATGTTAGATGCTGAAGAAAGGACTCTTTTAATTTAATACGGCACCTAGAATACTGGCACATAAAAAATTAGCTTGATTTGGTGAGTGATCTAGCTGAAAATGTTTTATTCAAAAACAGTTAACAGGTTGGTTTTGTTACCATAAAATTAATATGGACTAAAATAATAGAATTTAAGTCTGGAAAATATTTTAGAGATCACCTATGTTAACCCGGTACTTTTAACAGATGAGGAAACTGAGGTCCTGACTTTCCCAAGGTGCTAGAAGTTTGTGTCAGAGTCCAGAAGCCAAAATCTCCTTACTCTCAGACCCACTTTTTCTAACCATAATGTGGTGACAACTAGCCACACAAATATGAAAATTCATTCTATTATTTTTCCTTTCTATAGAGACATTATTCACATACCTACAAGGAAGACCAGTTAATACAACTATTACTCAAATTTACACACCAACCACTAAGGCCAAAGATGAAGAAATTTGAAGATTTTTACCAACTTCCGTAGTCTGAAATTAATCAAACATGCACTTAAGATGCATTGATAATTACTGGTGATTGGAATGTGAAGGTTGGAAGCGAAAAAGTACTGGTAGTTGGAAAATACAGCCTTGGTGATAGAAATGATGCCAGAGATCATATGATAGAATTTTGCAAGACTGATGACTTATTCATTGCAAATACCTTTTTTCAAGAACATAAACAGTGACTATACATGTGGGCCTCACTGGATGGTATAAACAGGAATCAAATAGACTACATCTGTGGAAAGAGACGATGGAGAGGCTCAATATCATCAGTCACAACAAGGTCAGGGGCCGACTGTGGGACAGACCATCAATTGCTCATATGCAAGTTCAAGCTGAAGCTGAAGAAAATTAGAACAAGTCCACAAGAGTCAAAGTATGACCTTGAGCATATCCCACCTGAGTTTAGAGACCATCTCAAGAGTAGATCTGACACACTCAGCATTAATGACTGAACACCAGATGAGTTGTGGGATGGCATCAGGGACATCATACATGAAGAAAGCAAAAAGTCATTAAAAAGACAGGAAAGAAAGAAAAAACCAAAATGGATGTGAAAAGAGTCTCTGAAACTTGCTCTTGAATGCAGAGTAAAGTAAATGGAAGAAATAATAAAGTAAAAGAGCTGAACAGAAAATTTCACAGGGGGGCTCGAGAAGTCAAAGTAAAGTATTATGAAATGTGCAAAGATCTAAAGTTAGAAAACCAAAAGGGAAGAATACGCTTGGCATTTCTCAAGCTGAAAGAACTGAAGAAAAAACTCAAGCCTCAAGTTGCAACATTGGATTCTATGGGCAAAATACTGAGTGATGCAGAAAGCATCAAAAGAAGATGGAAAGAACACAGAGTCACTTACCAAAAAGAATTGGTCAAATTCATCCGTTTCAGAAGGTAGCATATGATCAAGAACCCATGGTAGTGAAGGAAGAAATTCAAGCGGTACTGAAGACATTGGCAAAAACCAAAGCTCCAGGAATTGACAGAATGCCAATTGAGATGCTTCAACAAATGAATGTAATGCTGGAAGCACTCACTCATCTTTGCCAAGATATTTGGAAGGCAGCTACCTGGCCAACCGACTAGAAGAGATCCATATCTGTGCCCATTCCAAAGAAAGGTGATCCAACAGAAAGCGGAAATTATCAAACAATATCATTAATATCACATGCAAGTAAAATTTTGCTGAAGACAGTTAAAAAACTGTTGCAGCAGTACATGGACAGGAAACTGCCAGAAATTTAAGCCAGACTCAGAAGAGGACGTGGAATGAAGGATGTCATTGCTGAGGTCAGATGGATCCTGGCTGAAAGCAGAGAATACCAGAAAATGTTTACCTTTGTTTTATTGACTATGCAAAGGCATTTGACTGTGCAGATCATAACAAATTATAGGTAACATTGCAAAGAATGCAAATTCCAGAACACTTAATTGTGCTCATGAGGAACCTGTAGACAGACCAAGAGTCAATCATTCAAACAGAACAAGCGGATACTTATACTGCATGGTTAAAAATCAGGAAAAGTGTGTGTCAAGGCTGTATCCTTTCACCATACTTATTCAATCTGTATGCTGAGCAAATAATCCAAGAAGCTGGATTATATGAAGAAGAAGGCAGCATCAACGTTTGAGGGAGGAATCATTAACAACCTGCAATATGCAGATGACACAACCTTGCTTGCTGAAAGTGAAGAGGACTCGAAGCACTTACCGGTGAAATCAAAGACTACAGCCTTCAGTATGGATTACACCTCAACATAAATAAAACAAAAATCCTCACAACTGGACCATGATAACTGCACAACTGGATCATGATAAATGGAGAAAAGATTGAAGTTGTTAAGGATTTCATTTTACTTGGATCCACAATCATCGCCCATGGAAGCAGCAGTCAAGAAATCAAACATCGTACTGCGTTAGGCGAATCTGCTGCAAAAGACCTCTTTAAAGTGTTAAAAAGCAAAGATGTCACTGTAAGGACTAAGGTGCGCCTGACCCAAGCCATGGTGTTTTCAATAGCCTCACATGCACATGAAAGCTGGACAATGAATAAGGAAGACCGAAGAAGAATTGATGCCTTTGAATTATGGTGTTGGCGAAGAATATTGAATATACCACGGACTGCCAGAAGAAGGATCAAGTCTGTCTTGGAAGAAGTACAACCAGAATGCTCCTTAGAAGCAAGGATGGTGAGATTTCGTTTCACGTACTTTGGACATGTCATCAGGAGGGACCAGTCCCCAGAGAAGGACATCATGCTTGGTAAAGTAGAGGATCAGCAGCAAAGAGGAAGACCCTCAAGGAGATGGATTGACACAGTGGCTGCAACAATGGGTTCAAACATAGCAAGACTGTGAGTATGGCACAGGACCTGGCAGTGTTTGTTTTGTTGCGCATAGTGTCGCTATGAGTCGGAAGCGACTCAATGGCACCTAACAATCACATAACAACATAAAGAGAAGCGCTACTAAGTGAAACTATGGTGTATGACTAGTGGACTTTGCTGTAGGTTTATTTCTATTGTAGTTAATAACCAAATATTTTCCATTAGTGGCTTTTTCCATTTTGCCTCACAGGCACTACAACATTTTTTTTTTTCCAGGTAAAAAAAACCATTTACAACCAACCTTCCTTCTTTCCCTCCAGAAAAGTCTAGATTATTATTATTTATTTTTGGTTTCTACCTTTTTCCTTCTAATTCATCCACAGTGGAAATAATGTTTATTATCTTTTTCTCACAAAAGTAACATGTATGTAGAAAATGGGAAAACCAAGAAACGTCTAAATGAAATAAAATCATTCATAATTCAACCACCCAGAGAATATGTATGTACAAATTTTCATAATTGTCTTAACACTCTATAGTTTGATATTCTGCTTTCTTAACTTTATATCATGAGGATTTTTCCCACATCTTAGAAAATTTTTCAGAAGCATTGTTTGTAAATTTCTGTCATATTCTATCTTCTGGATAAGAGTAATTTTTTGGACATTAAAATTGTTTCCAATTTTTTTTTTACTATTAAAATACCTCTCTGCAATATTAATGGCCTCAGATATAAATCTAATCCTAATCTGATTATATCCCCCTGGAAGAGTTCTTGAAGAGTATAAACTTTTTCTCAAAAAGCCTCCCGTCTGTATTGCCAAGCTGCCTTCCCGAATGGTTGAAGCAATTAATCCTTCCAGGAACGGGTGAGAGGGCATGTCTGGGCACACTTGAAGGTTGTAAATTAAGCCTTTTAAAATATTCCTTTCAATAGGTCACTGTCTTGCTAGGAAACTTCCCATGGCTGCAGGATCAGGTCTAAACTTCTTAGTATACACCCTTCTGTCTCTTCACTTCCAATTGATTTCTCAGCACCGGTAGCCTTGCATCTGTCCTCATATGTCTGCCTGGAGGCATTGAGGAAACAGCACTGCACTGTCAGGAAATTAGGGTTCAAGTCCCAGCTCTGTCACTTGCTAGTACGTGACCTTGCGCAAGTAACTTAATTTCTCTGAGCTTGTTTCCTCAGCTTTAAAATGGAAATACTAACGCAGACCTTGATTTGTGAGGCTCCAGTGAGATAATGTACGTAAGAAATGTTTTTAAAGTGTGGAACACTATGTAAATGTTAGGGTATATATTGATATTGAGACCATTCTTGGGGATAGTGTGGTGATTATTGGTGTTGTCCACCAAGTATTTCTAGTTCCTTTTAGGTCTATGGTGGAGTTTTATTTCCCCACCCCTTTCATTTGGATGTGGCCGTGTGATTTACATTGGCCAGTGCGGTATGAGCGGAAGTGATGTGTCATTTTCGGGCAGAAGCTTTTAAGAGCTAGACCTTAATTGGCCAGTCTCCTGCTCCCTCTGCCATGGCAAAGGGCAATGCTTCAGATGGTAGTTTCTCCATGAGCCTGGGTCCTGGAAAAAGAAGCTCAATGTGGAGAGAAATCCCCAGCCAACTAGTGATGAGCATGAGTTAGACCTTGACTCTTTAAGCCCTGAGGCTTTGGGGTTGTTTATTATTGCACTCCAACCTAGTACTAAGAGGCTAGTCTCAAACCTTCTTTATCTGTAGCATTTGACATTGAAATTCTTCAAACCCTCTTCTCCTTTGACTTTGTCTC
The DNA here is from genome assembly GCF_000243295.1 of Trichechus manatus latirostris. Taxonomy (NCBI): domain Eukaryota; kingdom Metazoa; phylum Chordata; class Mammalia; order Sirenia; family Trichechidae; genus Trichechus; species Trichechus manatus. The sequence continues at coordinate 6,581,777 of NW_004444022.1, forward strand.
ATTAACACCCTTGGTTCTCCTCCTACATCTCCAGTGACTCCTCAGTCTCCATTGCATTCTCTTCCTTCACTTTCCACTTACATATGAATATTAATTGAGTTTCCAACCTCATCATCTCCTTTTGGTATATGCTTATTTTTGCCAACCTTGTTTACTCTCGGAGCTTTAACTGTTATGTCTCTTTAACCCTGTATATTTGAAACAGGTTTCCAGTTTGAGGCTCACTGGTCTGTCCTTTAGGGCTCGGGGTCTCTACATTGGAGCCAGTCAGCCAGTTGGTTCTTCTGCTTAACTAGCTGTGAAAGAGTCAGCCTCTCTGTGCCTTAGTTTCCACATCTATAGCATGGGGATAGTTGTAGTTCCTACCTCTGAGATCGTTATGAGAATTAAATAAGCAAATACAATCATGTGCCGCTTAACGTCCTTTTGGGCAACGTCTGACTGCACATACATCCGTGGTCCCATAAGGTTATAATAGAGTCCAGAAATCCGATCGGAGAAAGGGATGTAGCGAATGCAAAAGCTTCTCGCACACAGCATGTGCTTGTATGCAAAGCTATTGGGCGGCCAGATGTACAATGGTACAGTATATATATAACCTATAATACATATGTCTTGCTGCTGTTGTTGTTAGGCGCTGTTGAATTGGTTCGACTCATAGCGACCCTATGAACGAAACACTGCCCGGTCCGCGCCATGCTCACAATCGTTGTTTTGCTTAAGCAGATTGTTGCAGCCACTGTGTCAATCCATCTCATTGAGGGTCTTGATAGTCATAATAAATGCCTGTGTTACCAGTATATGTATGTGCTTTACTTTCTGTCTAAGAAGTTTACCGTATAACAGTGTATGCTTAGGCTCGTACGTAGGCAGCAGCATCCAGTCTCATGGATTGCACATCTCTTTTGAGTGTTGTTGCATTACCTCTCTGTTTAATTTTCTTTCAAAAATATTACTGTGATGTGCATCATGCTCACAAATGCAGCAAAACTTGTGCTAGTGATAGTGGCAGCAAGAGGTAAAGGAGGAGTACCAATCTGGAAGCGAAACAAAAAGTTATTAAACAACATGAAGGTGGAAAGTCAGTGAATGCCATATTGCTCGCGATTTAGGCATGTCGCGTTCAACAATCACGACGATCCTCAAAAACAAAGAAAAAATTCTTCAAGCTGTTAAAGGATCGGCTCCGCTGAAAGCTACAAGGCTAATGAAAATGTGAGAGGGACCTATATCAGATACTGAGAAATTGCTAATGTGGCTTGAGAACGAAATACAAAAGTGAATCCCTCACCGCGCATTGACCGTTGCAGCTAAGGCACAAAGCCTGTTCGAGATAATTAAAGAAAAAGCAGGACCAGACTATGATATGGTGTTCACACAATCTCCAAATCATGTAAGATCCTATTTCACAGACCATATCGTGGACGTTAAGCGATGCATGACTGTACATGTAAAACACTTTCTGTGTCTAGCCCACGATAAGCTTACTGTAAATGGTGGTGGTGGTGGTGGTTACATGTCTTCTTTTCTCCCTCTCCAAGTTCTGCCTCCAGCTGCTGATAAGATTTGCTTAGAAGTAGATGCCCCATAATAAATACTTGTTGTAGATCTAACTACACATTGATGTCTTATACCAGTAGTGAAAAATTGGTACCCTCGCCCTGAAGATATTTTGTCTGTACAGTGTTTGTTTTGTCTTATATTGAATTATTGCCTTGAGGTGGGGCAGACACTCCCTGTGGTCTATACACAGTTACTTAGCCCTGGGAGAAGAGCTGCCTCTGGCAAAACTGAGAAGAGGCGTCGCCAGGGGGTTAGAGCGGGGCATTTACCTCTGGGCACAAGTCCAAGGAGATGCCAGATGAGGCCAATGAATCACCCCCCCAGCCCATTCACGAGGCCTGCGGAGGACGGGGGGAGAGGCACAAACTGAGAGATTGCCCCTGGGCACTTGTTATTGTCGATAGGCCTCTGAACCTGCGCTAGCCACACTCAGTATTTATTCTCTTCTCCCTGCACACTCCAGGTCTACCACTGCTGGGCACTTTGGCCACCACTGCCTTTTCCCCTGAGAATAACTTAAGACCCAAGGTGCAAGTTCATCCAAGTTCCCCATTATCAGAAAACCTCCCTTCTCCAAACTCCTTTTTAGTCTGTACCCCTTGTCTGGTATATGACAGAAATCAAGGTCATATAGTGAGTGATGAAAATACTAGAGGAGGTGGTTGGAAAGGAGCGGAAGGAAGGCTCACAGGCTATATGGATGTGACAATGATAGATTTTTATTTCTATTTGCAAAAAAATTGTGTGTTGTGGATTGAGTTGTGTCCCCCCAAAATATGTGTTGTAAATTCTAACCTCTATGCCTGTGAATGGAGCCCTGGCGGCACAGTGGTTAAGAACTTGGCTGCTAACCAAAAGGTTGGCAGTTTGAATCCACCAGCCGCTGCTTGGAAACTCTATGGGGCAGTTTCTACTCTGTCCTGTAGGGTTGCTATGAGTCAGAATCCATTTGACGGCATCAGGTTTTATGTCTGTGGTTATAATCCCGTCTGGGAATGGGTTGTCTTTGTTATGTTAATGAATAGGATTAGTGTAGGGTGTGTTTTAAGTCAATCCCTTTGTAAAAGAGATGAAACAAGCAAGTGAGAGAAGCAGACACAGAGGAAGATAGATGCCAAGCCACATGAAGATCGCCCAGGAGCAGAAAATCAAAGAGACAAAGACCTTCCTCCAGAGCCGACAGAGAGAGAAAGCCTTCCCCTAGAGCCAGTGCTCTGAATTCGGACTTCTAACCTCCTAACTCTAAGAAAATAAATTTCTGTTTGTTAAAGCCACCCACTTTTGGTATTTCTGTTATAGCAGCACTAGATAACTAAGACACTATGTGACTTTAAAAATACTCTTGGTAAATAATTATAATCATGACATAGGTTTCACATTTTTTGGTTAATGGATTTCATGTGTTTTGCAATGCTTTCGATGACGAAAAATAGCTTTTTTGTTCAGAAAATTGGTAGTGGGAGGTATACAGAGCCCCTCAATGCTTACTTGTACTGATTTGTGACATCTATTATTTTGCTTGCCTATTTAACATCTGGATTTTTTGGCTCGTATATCTCATTTCTTTGGCACTATGTTTTAAATTTATCAAGGGAGGAAGCCATTCTATGGTTTGGTACATTCGACATTAAAATCAGATAAAGAACAAATATTTCTTAAAGGACCTGATGCATATTTGGCACTCCTTAAAGAGTTTCGTTTTACTTTCTGTTTCTTCCAGCAACACACAATAGTAATATCATGCAGATTTTTACCTATTGCCCTAGGTAATTTTCAAACAGTAAATCAATGGTTTACTACTTAACAAATTGCTTAGTCTATTGATTCCAGCTTTCTAAAAGTGCTGGGGAGTTTTTATTTTTGGGACACTAGAATATATAAAAGCTATATTCACTATTAATGTTTATCCTCCCTTTTTACCACAGACATTCTAGTTGGGATATATTCAATACTGATTTTGAGTTTTAAGTTTATACCTAGCTTATAATAGAAAAAAACCAAAAATCTTCAGGGGCAGAGGACCAAGTATTTTCTTAACTAAATTTTATCTTTCTCTACAGGCCTATGCTACTTTGCATCCCTGACTTACATAGTAAAATGTTTTACTATTTATTATAGTATCTTAACTCCCTGAGATTTACCAAGGACAAATATGATTTTAATATTATATTGAATTGCGTTTCACAGATTTGTTTCATCACCTCAGTAGTGATTTCTCGTTGCAATTCCATTTCCTTTCTAAATGTGTTAATAAAATGCTTGCATTAAGATTGGCTTGACTTCAGGTTGTGTTATGATCAAGCTTCAGGTAAGTGATAAAGCTTGTGACGATATAGCACTTGGATGTCTTTGGATGCATCCTAACTATACAAGTGAGGGAAACTCTTATTTTCTCATAGAGTTAAATTAAGGTCAGACCTGGTTTCCGACTTGAAGTTCAGATGTATTGGCAGATCCCCATGCTTGCATTTATTATACTGTAATTTGGGGCTTAAAGAGTTATATCCAGTCCATCCCCAACATCTGGATAGTGTTTATAACGATCACATTTGATACTAATGTAATTTTGTTGGGGAATTCACTAGAATTCCTCTGTTGGCTACATTACAACTAAACATGAGATCTGCTAAAATATTACCAAAAAAAAAAAACCCCTAGTGAATATCCATAGAGAATACAAAATAGATTTCATCCACTCCCCCTCATCCCGCCTCACGCCTGCCACTAACTCATCATGTTCTTCTAGCTAGGCTCCTTTGTCTCCATTGATAAAATAGGGGTGACGTTTAAACAGCAGCCAACATTTGTCAAGGGTTTGGAACTTTAAAAAGCAGAGCAGGCACAGAAATCTTTCAAGGATGATCATTGTACATGTGTACACAAATGCAGTGTCATAGCCTCAAAAGATATGGATGACATGAGTTTGATGGAGATTTTTCCTTTCATTTTGATTTAGATGCTGTTCCTTAGGGTTAGGAAAACACCATTTGGGAAGTAGAGCCAAAGGACTGGTTTTAAGCACTGTCCTCCATCAATGGCGGCCCCAACTGAATCAAGTTGAACCTTTTAAGGGCTATAAAAGGAGCCTTTAATTAGGGGAGGTTGAAAAGGGGGAGGGCATGAGGGAGGTTTGTCAATGCAGTTTCAGGACCTCCTAGCCCTGCCAGCAGGAAGATTATTAGCATATTTCATGTAATTTGTGCATAGCTATGTACCCTTTCCATTAAACAATCTTAATATTCAAAAAGAGACAGATGGAAAGAGAAAAAGACAGATAGGGAAGGACAGAGAGTCTAACAGTCTTTAGAGAGGGAAAATTATTTCATTAAATCTAAAGAGCATATGCTTTTCTGATGTACAGCATATGCAAGTCTATGCAAATTATTTAATAGCAGTGCACTCAGAGTAATTTCCATTTCCTCCCCAGCTTGTGACAGGAATATTCCTTTTAATCAGATTAGATGACATCCTCCGCAAACTTTTGGGGGTTTCAACTTAATTTACCATGCTAAGTAGTTAGAGTAATTTGAAATAAAGCAATCAGTGGGTTGAAAAGAATGAAGCCAAACCTCATTTCTGTTTCTGAGACGAGGCGCTGGCCTGCTATGTGAGCCCCACAGGACTTTTCCCCCCTCCTCCCCTCACCCCACTCCCCAGCATCTGAGACCTCCACAGAGTTTCCAATGGCCAGTTGCGTTGATGGCACCTAGTCAGATCTGTGTCCTATCGACAGAGCTCGCATGTGATGCTACATTCCATTCCGCCTCCCCTGAGTGTCACAACTTATGATGCTGGCTCTAGCAATGATGGAGAGATGAATTCACACTCCTTAAAACCTCTTTCACCTGGCGAGGTCATGGACCTCTGAAGGAGTCTTTGAAATGGTCTGCAAGGCCCAGCAGATATTCCATTCTAGTGATTCTGGGGGAAACGGAACAACATTCAGCCTAGAACCATGAATGGGCAAGAGTCCCCAAGAGAAACTGTCCTTGCAGGGAAGAATTCCGTGCGGGAGCACATGCCTGAAAATGACAGCTACTTACTAATGGTGCTTGTACTGTAGAAGTAGTGCCAACCCTGGGCAACACTGGGAAGTTTGTTTTGGGAAGTTGCTCACAGTTGTAAGAGCTGTATGTTGCCCAGTTCCTTGGGGGTGCCATTGTCTTGTAGTGAAGGGGAAGTCTGCATAGTTAATACCTACAATTTTTCAGCAGATGGCAGTAAAGGGCTTGAGAAAGAAGTTACTTTTTCTAAAATCCTGTCAAGTTGTAGTTTGGATTAGACTAAAGGAAGACTCTCAATGAGAAGAATTGACACAGTGACTGCAACAATGGGCTCAAACATAGCCACAATTGTGAAGATGGCTCAGGACTGGGCAGCGTTTCATTCTGTTGTACATAGGGTCGCTATGAGTTGGAACCAACTGGACAGCATCTAACAACCAAAACAACAACAGAAGCTGGTTCACAGTCCTCTCTTTTATGGGTGGTAGTGTTTGGGGAGCTGGGGATTTTTTTTTTTTTTTTTTTTATTGTACTTCAGGTGAAGGTTTACAGAACAAATAGTTTCTCATTAAACAGTTTTACACATATTGTTTTATGACATTGGTTAACAACCAGAGCTGGGTATATTTTAATTGCTTAAACTGATTCCTCACAGAGTGTTAGCAGATGAGGCTTAAATATCATCTGTACTAAGGCTGGTAGAGATTTACTAGCCACTAAAATATTAAGGAGAGAAATTTAATGGTGAAATTTTAGGTACCAAGACAAGTAGTAAAAGATTGTTTTCTTTTGTTTTTTTCTTCAAACCCACCTTCCCCTCCAAGGCAATGCATGACTCAGTCAGGATCTTGGTTTTGAGGCACGGGGAGCCTGGATCTCCCTCCTGCGGTATAGTGAGGTGCTTCTTATCCAAGGTTTTTTACAGCCTGTGGATGTGACTGAAGATGGAAAAGAACAGGTTGTAACCAGTTAACTCTTTATAAATTATGAAGGATGTCATATAACCAAAGCAGGCCCCTTCCTACATGCAGGGAGGAGACCAGGGCTATGATTTTCTGAGTGTCTTTGTTGTTGTTGCTATCGAGTTGGCTCCAACTCATGGCAAACTTATATACAATAAAACAAAACACTGCCCAGTCCTGTGCCATCCTCCTCTCAGTCGTTGCTATGTTTGAGCCTGTTGTTGCAGCCATTGTGTCAATCCATCTCATGGAGGGTTCCCTTCTTTTTTTGCTGACTCTCCATTTTACCAAACGTGACATCCTTTTCTAGTGATTGGTTTTCCAGATGACATATCCAAAGTAAGCAAGACGAAGTCTTGCCATCCTCTCTTCTTAGGAGCATTGTGGCTGTACTTGTTCCAAGACAGATTTGTTTGTTCTGGTTGTCCATGGTATATTCCATATTCTTCAACAACAGTACAATTCAAATGTGTCAATTCTCTGTCTTCCCTTTTCATTATCCAGCTTTCACCTGTATATGAGGGAATTGAAAAGACCATGGCTTGGGTCAGGCACACCTTACTCATCAAAGTGATATTTTTGCTTTTAAAAACTTTAAAGAGGCCTTACTCCTAGTTTTTTTTCTATTCATTGTTGTTATTAACCCTTGAGACAATCCTTTAAGGTAGTTATCATTGTCCCCATTTGACAGAGAAGGGAATGGATGTTCAGTGAAGTTAAGGACCCACATGAAGGCTCCCAGTTAGCACATGGATCCAAATCTTAACCTGTCTGACACCCTGAGCTTAACCTCATAGAGCACAGTGCTCTACTATGATGACTACTAAAAATGAGACTCAGCTACATTTCTTTCTTATTATTTTCCTTTTTTTGTTGAATAGGTATTGCATATACATGATAAATTCAAGTACAGTCACAAAAAAGCTTCTCTCCATCCATGCCTTGTCCCCTGGCCACACTTCTGAGGCAATCACAGTTATAATTTCCTGTGAATTCTTTCAGAATTATTTTGTGCTTTTATAAACAGAAACATATATTTCTTTTTTCCCTTCACATAAATAGTAGCAGACTAAGTATGCTATTGCATCATTTTTCACTTAACAATATATCTTGGAGGTGAGCTAAATAATTTTTTTAGTAGCTGCAGAGTTGGAAATACTTTCCATTGTCTGTATCTACCATAATTTTATTTAATAGAAATTGATATATTTAACTGATATATTTATTTAACTGAGATTGGTGAACCTTACAAAGGTTTAATTGTCAAATGACTATAGTCCTGTCACTGCAGCTAATCTTTGTAGTTGATTCTATTTCTGTTGCTGATTTGTGACTTAGGAGACCTCATGTGTTAAAGAGTAGGACTGCTCCATAGGGTTTTTCTTGGTTGTAATTTTTATGGAAGCAGATCACCAGGCCTGTTTCTTCTGAGGTGCCACTGGGTGGGTTTGAACTGCCAGTCTTTTGGTTTCCAGCAGAACCATTTGTGCCATCCAGGGACCTAATCATAGGCAATCATTAAAAAATTTTTGATGAATAAATGTCACAAGACTGGGGTAAGCGTATGGTCTCCCAGAAAGACTTAAGTTCAGGTATATTTTTCAACCACCACTTGTTGGTCAGTTTGTTGTACTGTGGTGGCTTGCGTGTTGCTGTGATGCTGGAAGCTATGTCACCGGTATTTCAAGTACCAGCAGGGTCACCATGATGGACAGGTTTCAGCGGAACTTCCGGACTAAGACAGACTAGGAAGAAGGACCTGGTGAACTACTTCTAAAAAATAAATCGGTCAGTGAAAACCTTATGAATAGCAGTAGAACAATGTCTGACATAGTGCCAGAAGATGAACCCCTCAGGTTGGAAGGCACTCAAAATATGACTGGGGAAGAGCTGCCTCCTCAAAGTAAAGTCAACCTTAATGAAGTGGATGGAGTTAAGCTTTTGGGACCTTCATCTGCTGATGTGGCACGACTCAAAATGAGAAGAGACAGCTGCAAAGATCCATTAGTAACTGGAATGTGGAATGTATGAAGTATGAATCTAGGAAAATTGGAAATTGTCAAAAATGAAATGGAATGCATAAAGATCCATATCCTAGGCATTAGTGAGCGGAAATGGACTGTTATTGGCCATTCTGAATCAGACAACCATATGGTCTACTATGCTGGGAATGACACATTGAAGAGGAATAGCATTACATTCAATGTCAGAAAGAATATTTCAAGATCTATCCTTAACTACGATGCTATCAGTGATAGGATCATAGCCATATGCCTACAAGGAAGATGAGTTAATACGGCTATTATTCAAATTTAGGCACCAACCACTAAAGCTAAAGACGAAGAAATTGAATGTTTTTTACCAACTTCTGCAGTCTGAAATTGATCAAATATGCAATCAAGATGCATTGATAATTACTGGTGATTGGAATACAAAAATCGGAAACAGAGAAGAAGGATCGGTAGTTGGAAAATATGGCCTTGGTGATAGAAATGATTCCAGAGATCACATGATAGAATTTTGCAAGACCAGTGACTTATTCATTGCAAATATCTTTTTTCAACAATATAAATAGCGACTTTACACGTAGACTTCACCAGATGGCATACACAGGAATCAAATTGACTCTACCTGTGGAAAGAGATGATGGAGAAGTTCAATACCGTCAGAACAAGGCTAGGGGCCGACCGTGGAACATACCGTCAATTGCTCATATGCAAGTTCAAGTTGAAGCTGAAGAAAATTAGAATAAGTCCACAAGAGCCAAAGTGTGACCTTGAGTATATCCCACCTGAATTTAGGGACCATCTCAAGAACAGATTTGAAGAATTGAGCATTAATGACCAAAGACCAGACAAATTGTGGGATGACATCAGGGACATCATATATGAAGAAAGCAGAAAGTCATTAAAAAGTCAGGAAAGGAAGAAAAACAAAAATGGATATGAGAAGAGACTCTGAAACTTGCTCTTGAACGTCGAGTATCTAAATCAAATTGAGGAAATGATGAAGTAAAAGAGCTGAATGGAAGATTTCAAAGGGCAGCTCAAGAAGACAAAGTAAAGTATTATAATAAAATGTGCAAAGATCAGGAGTTAGAAAACCAAAAGAGAATAACACCCTTGGCATTTCTCAAGCTGAAAGAACTGAAGAGAAAATTCAAGCCTCAAGTTGCAATATTGAAGGATTCTACGGGCAAAATATTGAACGACGCGGGAAGCATCAAAAGAAGATGGAAGGAATACACAGAGTCACTGTGCCAAAAAGAATTGGTCGACATTCAGCCATTTCAGGGGGCAGCTTATGATCAAGAACTGATGGTACTGAAGGAAGACGTCCAAGCTTCACTGAAGGCATTGGCGAAAAACAAGACTCCAGGAATTGATGGAATACCAATTGAGATGTTTCAACAAACGAATGCAGTGTTGGAGGTGCTCACTCTTATATGCCAAGAAATTTGGAAGACAGCTACCTGGTCAACTGACTGGAAGAGATCCATATTTGTGCCTATTCCAAGGACAGGTGATTTAACAGAATGCAGAAATTATCAAACAATATCATTAAGTCACATGCAAGTAAAATTTTGCTGAACATAATTCAAAATTGGTTGCAGCAGTACTTCAACAGGGAACTGCTAGAAATTCAAGCTAGATTCCGAAGAGGATGTGGATGAGGGATATCATTGCTGATGTCAGATGGATCTTGCCTAAAAGCAGAGAATACCAGGAAGATGTTTACCTGTGTTTTACTTACTATGCAAAGGCATTGGACTGTGTGGATCATAGCAAATTATGGATAGCATTGCGAAGAATGGGAATTCCAGAACACTTAAATGTGCTCATGCAGAAAATGTACGTAGACCTAGAGGCAGTTGTTTGAACAGAACAAAGGTATACTGCATGGTTTAAAATCAGGAAAGGTGTGCTCAATCAGGGTTGTATCTTTTCACCATACTTATTCAATCTTATGCTGAGCAAATAATCCAATAAGATGGATTATATGAAGAAGAACGCAGCATCAGCATTTAAGGAAAATTCATTAACAACTTGCAATATGCAGAAGATACAACCTTGCTTGCTGAAAGTGAAGAGGACTTGGTGAAGATCAAAGACTACAGCCTTCAGTATGGATTACACCTCAAATAAAGAAAACAAAAGTCCTCACAACTGGACCAATAAGCAACACCATGATAAAACCAAAACCAAACTCATTGCTGTCAAGTCGATTCCGACCCATAGCAACTCTATAGGACAGAGTAGAACAGCCTCATAGTGTTTACAAGGAGTGGCTGGTGGATTCGAACTGTTGACCTTTTGGTTAGCAGCTGAGAAAATATTGAAGTTTTCAAGGATTTCATTTTACTTGGATCTACGATCAATGCCCATGGAAGAAGCAGTCAAGAAGTCGAGGAACATATTGCATTGGGTGAATCTACTGCAACAGACGTCTTTAAAGTTTTAAAAAGCAAGATGTCACTTTGAAGGCTAAGGTGCCCCTGACCCAAGCCATGGTATTTTCAATCGCCTCATATGCATGCGAAAGCTGGACAACAAATAAGGAAGACCGAAGAAGAACTGATGCCTTTGAATTACGGTGTTGGTGAAGAATATTGAATATACCATGGATTGCCAGAAGAAGGAATGAATCTGTCTTAGAAGAAGTACAGTCAGGATGCTCCTCACATACTTGGACATGTTATTAGGAGGAACAAGTCCCTGGAGAAGGACATTGTGTTAGTTATCTAGTGCTGCTATAACAGAAATACCACAAGTGGATGACTTTAACAAAGAGAAATTTATTCTGTCACAGTCTAGGAAGCTAGAAGTCCGAATTCAGGGTGCCAGCTCCAGGGCAAGGCTTTTTCTCCCTGTTGTCTCTGGGGGAAGGTCCTTGTCATCAGTCTTCCCATGGTCTAGAAGCTTCTCAGAGCAGGGACCCCAAGTCCAAAGGACGTGCTCCCCTCCTGGTGTTTCATCCTTGGTGGTAGGAGGTCCTGCTATCTCTCTGCTTGCTTCTCTCTTTTATATCTCAAAAGAGATTGACTTAAGACACAACCTACTCTTGTAGATTGAGTCCAGCCTCATTAAAACAACTGCCTCTAATCCTGCCTCATTGACATCATAGAGGTAGGATTTACAACACATAGAAAATCACATCAGATGACAAAATGATGGACAATCACACAATACTGGGAATCATGGCCTAGCCAAGTTGACACATATTCAATCCATGACAGACATCATGTCTGGTAAAGTAGAGGGTCAGTGAAAAAGAGGAAGACACTCAACGAGATGGATTGACACAGTGGCTGCAACAACGGGCTCAAGCATAACAACAATTGTGAGGATGGCACAGGACAGGGCAGTGTTTCATTCTATTGTACACAGGGTCGCTATGAGTCGGAACGGTCTAGATGGCACCTAACAACAACAACAAAAGGATCATTATATTTCTTTCACAGTAGTTGGACATTGAAACAGAATGTGCGGTTTAAACCTCGACTCTCTTTTCCTAGGAGTACGATGAGATAAAAGGAGCCCTGGTGGTGCAGTGTTCAAGTGCTCCTGCTCACTGAAAGATTGGAAGTGCGAAACCACCAGCTGCTCTGCAGAAGAAAGATGTGGCAGTCTGCTTCTGTAAAGATTACAGCCTTGGAAAACTTATGGGGCCGTTCTACTCTGTCCTATAGAGTCACTATTGGTCAAAACAGACTTGATGGCAATGGGTGTGGTTTTGGTTTAGGACGAGATGATTTCACAAGAATAAGGTAGGAACAGGTCAGCCTTCCAGGAGAGAAAGAGGAGGAAATAGTAACAGAAGAAGGAATTCCAAAGTATCTAAAGATAAAGAGAGAAATTCCTTTCTAATCAGGTGATCTTTAAATTCTTTTGGTTGAAAGAATTATTTCAGGACTGATGTGAATGCTGGTTTGCTTTCTATGTAGACACTTTATTATGATGAATTACAACTCTAAAAGTACTCAGTACTTCCCCAAAAGATGGAATTTATATCCCATTAGCTTTGTGTGCTCCCCAGAAGTCACAGGGAGCTTGTTAAAAACATAAAAGAGATAACACCCAATTATTTTCCTAATATCCACCTATATTAAAGGTCAGACCCTGTCTAAGAATTTCTAGGATGTTAGTGGGACATCCTTGATGATGACACTTTCAAATATTCCTGTTCTATTTTTCCTCTATCATAGGTTTCCTATTCAAGTGACAAATCTATTTAGTACCTATTAAGTATGAATATCTATCCGATATTTTGATTGTGGCATTTTTATTTCCAAATTTGCACTGTTAACTGGATTTGGCCTTTTTCCAGACCCTCACCCAATTAATTGCAAGCAGTGATTTGATGTGGACATCTAGGGATCTGGAAGTATCCTCCAGCACCAACTGTCTTCACTGCCTTTCCCTGCACCATGCAATAACTCACAACACATCCTGCTCTGTCTCCATCTCCTACCCCTTATCTTAAGGCTGTGATATAATTCTCTGGAAAGGTGGAGGCCTCTTGCATTTGCTAGTTGCAAAAGACCTCAGAAGTAATGATACTCAAGCACAGGGCAGAAAATGACCTCCATTTGGCTTGAAGCAGATGCTGCTAGAATGAAGAAGCTTCATGTGAAGCAGTGAACAAATGGTGTGAGCTGGATCATATAGAATCATGAAATTTTAGATCTGGAAGAAACCTTAGAGGTCATCTAATCCAGTGATTCCCAAGCCTGGCTGTGAGTGTCGGCTGGAAAGTACTTAAATACACACACACACACACACACACACACACACACAGTGAGGCAGGAACAAATTTGTAGCACATCATATAGATGCAAGAAACGTCACACAATTTAGCTAAATCAAATGAGGACAGCTCTGGCCAAGGTAGAGGGGCTCTCCTTCTCTTTGGGTTGGACAAGTGATCCTTGGAGCTCTTACGTGGTTATAATGATTAACTATTGCTGCCATGATGTTGTATAACAAGCCACCCCAAAACTCAGTGGCTTGTAAAAACAAGCGTTTATTTTGTATGCTCACAAGTTTGCAAGTTAGGTGGGGCAGATCTGCTTAGGCTATAGCTGTGCTCTTAGGGGAAAGAAATCACAATATATTTTAACTCATTAACTGCCTCTTAAATCTCTATGGAGCTCTCTGCATGGTGCAAATGGTTTGTGCTCGAATGCTTACCTAAACGTTGGTAGTTCAAACCTGCCCAGTGACACTGCAAAAGAAACTGGTGATCTGCTTCGATACAGATTACAGCCAAGAAAACACTATAAAGCAGTCTACTCTGTAACACATAGGGTCACCATGAGGTGGAATCGGCTCGAAAACAACATGTTTGGTCTTGGTTTTTGTATACCTTTATGACCTATTTCACTGGATGTTCCTTCTCCATTTCTTTTGTGGATACTTCTTTTTTTTTATTTCTTCCCATTCAAAAATTTATACATACATTGTTATGTGACTCTATTTGCTCTCCCCATACTGTGACAGCACACTCCTCCTTTCCACCCCTGATTCCCCATGTCCATTCAACCATTTCCTGACCCTCTCTGCCTTCTCATCTCACCTCCGGACAGAAGCTGCCCATTTAGTCTCTTCTATCT
>NW_004444022.1:6597937-6599193 GCF_000243295.1 Trichechus manatus latirostris
TTTGAGTTTTAGTTTGTTTGTGTCTTCAAGTCTAAGGTGTGTCTCTTGCAGGCAGCATATAGACGGATCATGTTTTTTTAATCCAGTCTGCCACTCTCTGTCTCTTTACTGGTGCATTTAGTCCATTTACATTCAGTGTAATTATTGATAGGTATGAGTTTAGTGCTGTCATTTTGATGTCTTTTTTTGTGTGTTGTTCACAGTTTGTTTGTTCCACTTATTTTTCTGTGCTGAGTTGTTTTTCTTTATATATTTTCTTTTAATCTTTTTCATTGTTGTTGCTTTTGTATTTGCTGAGTCTTTGTATTTTTCTAGTTTTTTATTTTGATTTGTAGGATTGTTAGTTTCCTTTGTGGTTAATTTTATATTTACCCCTATTTTTCTAAGTTTATACCAATATTTTATTTGTTTATATTGCCTTGACTTCCTCTGCCTATGAAAAATCTATGTCTACATTTTTTAGTCCCTCTTTTTTGTTTTAGTGGGGTCATCTTTTACATATTGACATCTGTTTCCTTATTTTCAGTGTTTTAGCTTTGATTTCCTTTTGTGACTTCCCTATCTGGGTTGATACTTGGTTGCTCGGTCCTGTGTTCTCGTCTTGGGTTGTTATCTGATGTTACTGATTTTCTAACCGGGGGACTCCCTTTAGTATTTCTTGAAATTTTCATTCGGTTTTTGCAAATTCCCTAAACTTCTGTTTATCTGGAAATGCCCTAATTTTGCCATCATATTTGAGAGACAGTTTTGCTGGATATATAGTTCTTGGCTGGCAGTTTTTTTCCTTCAAGGCTTTATATATGTCATCCCATTGCCTTCTTGCCTGCATGGTTTCTGTTGAATAGTCCAAACTTAGTCTTATTGACTCTCCTTTGTAGATGACTTTTCATTTATCCCTAGCTGCTCTTAAAATTCTCTCTTGATCTTTGGTTTTGGCAAGCTTGATTATAATATGTCTTGGTGACTTTCTTTTGGGATATACCTTACGTGAGGTTTGATGAGCATCTTGGATAGATATCTTCTCATCTTTCATGATATCAGGGAAGTTTTCTGCCAACAAATCTTCAACAATTCTCTCTGTATTTTCTGTTATCCCTCTCTGTGCTGGTACTCCAGTCACTCGTAGGTTATTCTTCTTGATAGAGTCCCACATAATCCTTAGGATATCTGCATTTTTTTAAATCCTTGTATCTGATTTTTCCTGAAATAAGTTGGTATCAAGTGCATTGTCTTCAGTCTCACTAATTCTGACTTCT
>NW_004444022.1:6600373-6633015 GCF_000243295.1 Trichechus manatus latirostris
TGTTTGTTAACTTGTTCACTCTCCAAGGCAGGGAGAATGGCTCCGGGCATGTGATGGATCCTACTTCCAGCCCAGGGGACTTGGCAATTGCTGAAGCTGGACTGGGACCCAGTGCAAAGCAGGGAGCGGGGAGGTAAATGAGATAGAGGTTTTCCTCTAAGGTGGGTGTTTTTGATCCACGTGGTAGGCCATATGGAGTTACTTATCTTTCGCCTGATCAAGGGCTGCTTCTCTCTGGTTCTGGGTGGCTGTGTAGATTCTCAGCGGCTGGGTGTCTCCCAGTGCGGAAAACACACCTCCCAAGCACGGGTGCTTGCCTGCCCTCACGGCTCACCCCTGAGCTGATCAGGCCTAAAGGGTCAGGCTCTTGCTGGGTCAGGTCTGGCAACTCCTCACTGCTTCCAAACTGTCTCTCCCTCCCCCTGCCACTCAGTCTGGTTCCTCAACTCTGCCTTTGATGTTCAGGGCTCCCAGATTGCCCTATATAATCGAATCACTTGTTTTTTCTGATCTTTGTTGTAAGAGGGTCCACTGGAAGCATCTGACTGCTCTGCCATCTTGGCCCCGCCTCTGGATCCTTTTCCTTTACCCAAACTGTCACCACTGGAGAGTCTGGAGGCTCATTCCTTTGCACTCTTCTCTATTTACTCATATTCTTTGCTCATCACATTGTAATCTCATGACTAAATACCCATGACACCCACATTTCTATCTCCAGCCAGTTCTGTTTCCTGCCAGAATTAATTATTACTATGGTTGTTTTCTGAAGCGCTGGTGGTGCAGTGGTTAAGCTCTCAGCTGCTAACCAAAAGGTTGGCAGTCTGAATCCACCAGCCACTCCTATGGGGCAGTTCTACTCTGTCTTATAGAGCCTCTATGAGTTGGAGTCAACTCAGTGGCAATGAATATGGTGGTTTTCTAATTCCATCATTCTTTCTATATTTATTGACTGGCTTTCTATTTTAAGCAAGAGATTTCTCCTCTTATTTTTATTTTTATTGTTGTGCTTTAAGGGAAAGTTTACAATTCAAGTTAGTCTCACATACAAAAATTTATACATACGTTGTCCTGTGACCCTAATTGCTCTCCCTATACTGTGACAGCACACTCCTCCTTTCTACCCCGGATTCCCTGTGTCCATTCAACCAGCTCCTAACCCTCTCTGCCTTCCCTTTTCACCTCTGGACAAGAGCTGCCCATTTAATCTCATGTATCTACTTGAGCTAAGAAGCACACTCTTCACAAGTATCATTTTATATCCAATAGCTGAGTCTAATCTTTGTCTGAAGAGTTGACCTTGGGAATGGTTTCAGTTCTGGGCTAACGGAGAGTACGGGGGCCATGTCTTCCGGGGAGAGACTTCTCTTCTTCATATTGATTGATTCATGCATTCATTCATATCAGTGTAGACTCATGACTTTCTATTTATCAAATAGGTTATAATTTATTACTATCATTATTTATTTTGATGCTCAAATTGTCCCAGATTTGGACAGTGGGAGTCCAAAATTGGTTTTGAATCCATGTCTTCTAAAACGTTTTTTTTTCCTTTCCATTATACTATATATGTTACTATTAATGGAGGTAAGAGGAAAAATAGATGCAAAGTTAGAAAAGCAATGAAGTAAGTATAGCGCATGGCATTGGTTAAGTGCCCAGGCTTCAAAATCACAAAAATCTTGGTTAAAATCCTGGCTCTGCCATGTCTTAGCTGAATGACTGAGTAAGTTTTCTGCCTTGCATTACTTATTTGTAAACTGGAGATGGTAAGATTTATCTTACTAGCTTGTTGTAAGAATTACAAAAGATAATATACTGCATTTAAAAGATGTGGTCCTATTATGAACCACACTTACCTCATTTCTAAAATGGGGACAAAAATCTATCACAGAATCATTAAAAAGGCTAAATGAAATAGCATGTGTAAAACCATCTGTTGCTGTTGTTAGGTGCCGTCCAGTTACTTCCGACTCATAGAGACCCTATGTACAACAGAATGAAACACTGCGCTGTCCTGCGCCATCCTCACAATTGTTACGCTTGAGTCCATTGTTGCAGCCACTGTGTCACTCCATCACGTTGAGGGTCTTCCTCTTTTTTGCTGACCCTCTACTTTACCAAGCATGATTCCTCCTGATAACATGGCCGAAGTATGTGAAATGAAGTCTCCCCATCCATGCTTCTAAGGAGCATTCTGGCTGTACTCCTTCCAAGACAGATTTGTTCCTTCTTCTGGCAGTCCATGGTATATTCAATATTCTTCACCAACACCATAATTCAAAGGCATCAATTCTTCATCCATCTTCCTTATTCATTGCCCAGCTTTCACATGCATATGAGGCGACTGAAAACACCATGGCTTAGGTCAGGTGCACCTTAGTCCTTAAGTGACATGCTTGCTTTTGAACACCTTAAAGAGGTCTTTTGCAGCAGATAAAACCATGTAGCACGTAGTAAATACTCAAAAAACATGATGACTATTATTATTAATCTCTGATCTTCAGTCTTCTCATCCTTAAAGGAATATCCATGTCACAGACGTGTTGTGAAGATTAAATGAAATTACATACGTAAAACTGCCTAGTTCCTGGCAAATAGCAAGTACATCACAAATAGGAATTATTATTATTGCAGATTTAAGGACATGTGGAGAAGTTTTGCAGAGGGAAAATACCACTTCCCCTGAGGAAATCATGTGTGTGCTTGCGTGGTGCATGCATGTGCGTGTGTATGAGTGTTGCGTGTGAGACAAGCCAGTGACTACTGCTTGCCGCTCTCAGAGTTTGAATCTCTTTTCTCTGGCACCACTGTTTCCTCCTCTGGATTGCAGGAGAAGGCATACTTAAAAGTAATTGGTTTGGTCAAGTGCAGTGATTTAGAGATGCGCTCACATTCCCTAATCTCATATTTATTCACTTGCCTCTAAAAGGGAATCTAATCAGCCTCCCACTGATTTACTTCACTTCCTGTAATAAAAGAGCACTCAGTAGTGACAAGAAAGACCTGGACTCGGCCACTATGGGATCAGCACGTCAGCTGAAATGGATACAAGATTGTTTTAATAGTAAAAGCAACAGACCAGCATGAATGTTTGTAAGTTAGTAAGTCCTGCCCTAGTTTAAATGTTCCACTTTCATTTCAAAACAAATAGCACTCAGTAGACCTGCAGACAAGCAGTCAAAAACCAAATTATGTTTATCCTTCACAAGCAAGACTAGTGATATTGACATTTAGGTCTCAAAAAATAGATAAGTGCTTGGAAAATCTCATCAAATGGTTGTCTCAGAAAGTCTTAAGTGGCTCGAGCCAGTTTAGTATTATCCCTTCTCATTTTCTCATAATAAATGCCAGAGGGACAACTCAGCATGTTAGAAAAATGAAATAAAGTCAGCTGAATGCTTTAAACATGGCTGGGTGATGCTAAAGTTCAAATGGTCCAACAAGGAATTAAAAAAACATTTGTACTTGGTGTGCCATGCACTGTGCTTAACACAGTACACAGATTCTTTTAGTTAAATCTCACAAAGATGATAGAGAGAGAGAGAGATAGCTGCCATCCAGTCAACTCTACTTCATGGCGACCTTACATATAACAGAACAAAATGTTGCCCTGTCCTGCGTCATCCTCATGATTGCCAGCATATTCGAGTCCAATTTCATCAAACATATTGTCCCTCAGTTATTGATCCCTCCTAATGATGTGTCCAAATCAAGTGAGTCGGACAATGTTCTACTGTGATCCATAAACTTTTCATTGGCTAGTTTTTTTTTTTTTTTGGAACTGATCTATACACTTCACAAATGCTATGTCATTAAAACCCTTCCCCCACCCCCGAATCTTTATTGGGAAAAGGATGCTAATGTTCAGAAAATTACTTAGGTTAATTTAAGTGCTTAAGTTAAATACTTAAGGGAAAGTGCTTAGGACAATACGGTTAGTTAACGGAGCCGCCAGTAGTTAAAGCTAGAGCTATCTCACTGTAGAGTCTATGCCCTTTCTATATCCCTAAGAAAATGACTAAATTACCTTACTACTAAAGTTAATCTCAACTTCTTCTGATAATTCACAAGGAATCTATGATCTTGTAATGACTTGAGGCATCACTGACCATCAATTTTATTTTTACTATTGTACTTTGGAGAAGGTTCACAGAACAAACTAGCTTCTTATTAAACAATTAGGACACATATTGTTTTGTAACATTGGTTACCAACCCTACGACATGTCAACACTCTCCCCTTCTCAAACCTTGGGTTCCCTATTACCAGCTTTCCTCTCCCCTCCTGCCTTCTAGTCCTTGCCCCTGGGCTGGTGTGCCCCTTTAGTCTCATTTTGTTTTATAACCCGGTCTAATCTTTGGCTGAAGTGTGAAGCTCGGGAGTGACTTCGTTACTGAGCTAAAAGGGTGTCCGGGAGCCATACTCTCGGGATTTCTCCAGTCTCTGGGAGGCCAGTAAGTCTGGTCTTTTTTTGTAAGTTAGAATTTTGTTCTACGTTTTTCTCCAGCTCTGTCCAGGACCCTCTATTGTGATCCCTGTCAGAGCAGTCAGTAGTGGTAGCCAGGCACCATCTAGTTGTGCTGGACTCAGTCTGGTGGAGGCTGTGGTAGTTGTGGTCCATTAGTCCTTTGGACTAATCTTTCCCTTGTGTGTTTGGTTTTCTTCATTCTCCCTTGCTCCAGACAGGGTGAGACCAGTAGAGTATCTTAGATGGCTGCTCACAGGCTTGTAAGACCCCAGACACTATTCACCGAAGTAGAATATAGAACATTTTCTTTATAAACTGTGTTATGCCAGTTGAGCTAAATGTTCCCTGAGACCATGGTCCCCATAGACCTCAGCCCAGTAATTCGGTCTTTCAGGGAGTTTGGATGTGTCTATGGAGCTTCCATGACCTTGCCTTGGGCAAGTTGTGCTGACTTTCCCAGTACTGTGTACTGTCTCACCCTTCACCACAGTTACCACTTCTCTATTGTCTATTTAGTGTTTTTCCATCCCCCCACCCTGTAACTATCAAAGATTGTTTCTTTTTAATCATTATATAGTGTCCTTCCTTATCCTTTGTGGTGGATTTTACTTTAAAGTTTATTTTGTCAGAGATTAATATTGCCACTCCTGCTCTTTTTTGAGTGTTGTTTGCTTGATATATTTTTTCCATGCTTTGAGTTTTAGCTTGTGCCTTTAAGTCTAAGGTGTGTCTCTTGCAGGCAGCATATAGACGGATCGTGTTTTTTTATCCAATCTGCCATTCTTTGTCTCTTTATTGGTGCATTTAGTCCATTTACATTCAGCATAATTATTGATAGGTATGAGTTTAGTGCTGTCATTTTGATGTCTTTTTTTGTGTGTTGTTCACAGTTTCTTTATTCCCCTTAATTTTCTGTGCTGAGTCGTTTTTCTTTATGTATTTTCTTTCCATCTTTTTCATTGTTTTTAATTTTGTGTTTGCTGAATCTTTATATTTTTCTAGTTTTTTATTTTGATTTGTAGGATTGTTAGTTTTCTTTGTGGTTACTTTGATATTTACCCCTATTTTTCTAAGTTTATACCAGTCTTTTATTTCTTTATATTGCCTTGACTTCCCTTCCATATGAAAAATCTATGTCTACATTTTTAAGTCCCTCTTTTTGGTTTTAATGTTGTCATTTTTTACATATTGATATCTCTGTTTCCCTATTTTCAATCTTTTAGCTTTGATGTATTTTTGTGACTTCCCTATCCGAGTTGATATCTGGTTGCTCTGTCCTGTGTTCTAGTCTTGCATTGTTATCTGATGTTACTGATTTTCTAACCGGAGGACTCCCTTTAGTATTTCTTGAAATTTTCATTTGGTTTTTGCAAATTTCCTAAACTTCTGTTTATCTGGAAATGCCCTAATTTTGCCATCATATTTGAGAGACAGTTTTGCTGGATATATAGTTCTTGGCTGGCAGTTTTTTTCCTTCAAGGCTTTATATATGTCATCCCATTGCCTTCTTGCCTGCATGGTTTCTGCTGAATAGTCCAAACTTAATCTTATTGACTCTCCTTTGTAGATGACTTTTCATTTATCCCTAGCCGCTCTTAAAATTCTCTCTTGATCTTTGGTTTTGGCAAGTTTGATTATAATATGTCTTGGTGACTTTCTTTTGGGATCTACCTTATGTGAGGTTCGATGAGCATCTTGGATAAATATCTTCTCATCTTTCATGATATCAAGGAAGTTTTCTGCCAACAAATCTTCAACAATTTTCTCTGTATTTTCTGTTACCCCTCCCCTTTTCTGGTACTCCAGTCACTCGTAGGTTATGTCTCTTGATAGAGTCCTTGATAAATAACTCTTATTTCTCTTGATAGATAACTCTTAGAGTTTCATTTTTTTTAATTCTTTTATTTGATTTTTCCTCAAATAAGTTGGTGTCAAGTGCATTATCTTCAGTCTCACTAATTCTGACTTCTACTGCCTCAATTCTGCTCCTATGACTTTTTAATGAGTTGTCTAATTCTGAAATTTTATTGTTAATCTTCTGGATTTCTGATTGCTGTCTCTCTATGGATTCTTGTAGCTTAGTAAATTTGTCATTATACTCTTGAATAACCTTTTTTAAGTTCCGCTACTGCTTTGTCTGTATGTTCTTTGCATTTCTCTGTGTTTTGCTGAATTTCCTTATTTCCTTTCTAATTTCTTGAAGAGTTCTTTATATTAATCTTTTGTATTCTGCCTCTGGTAGTTCCAAGAAATCCCCTTCCTCCAGAAAATTTATTGATTATTTTGGGAGCTTGCTGAAGCCATCATGGGCTGCCTCTTTACGTGACTTGATATTGACTATTGTCTCTGAGCCATCAATAAGTTATTATAATTTCATTTTATATTTGTTTAGTGTGTCCTAGCTTCTTGTTTTGTTTTGTTTTGATATGCCCAAATAGGCTGCTCGTGTGTGCTAGTTTGATTATTGGCACCTTTGAAGCTCCAACGTCCTGTCACCAGGTAGTTAGGTCTGTAACTAAGCATGGGTGCCCAGGAGTCTGTTAAATTTTCCTGTGTGGATTCAGCTCAGGTGTCCAGGCAGTTGGTCACCAAGTGTGTGGTGCAGGCTCTTACCTACAGTCTAAGGGAGGCATGGGTGATTGGTGTAGGCACAGGTATCTGGCTGCAGTAGGGGGGTCATGTGCTGAGCAAGGCAGGGGGCTGATGGTTGCCCCTGAGTGTCTGAAAGGAAAGTGTGTCCCTGTTCCCTAGAGTGAGTAGGTAGGTGAGTTTTGCAGCCAGACTATGAGCACCCTACTCTGTTTGCTGTAAGGATTGGGGGGCCCCACTTATTCTTGGACCCCTGTAGCAGGTGGCTAGGTGGCATGGGTGGAGCCACCAGTCCTCAAGCCCCTGATGCTGAGAAGTAAGGCACCTGCTTAAAGGGCAGAGCAGTGTCAAGCATTACACACCTGCCACTTAACAGCTGAAACAGTTAAATTAGACTTCAGGTATTTACCCTGTTGTACTGTGGTAGTGAAGGCTTACGCTGTTGAGATGGGTCCACACAAGTCTGTGCAGGGGTGGAAGGCACTCAAAGTCTGCGGACCCCTTATGCCTGTGCCTAGGCAAAGGAGATGTGCCGACCCTGAGTTCCTGGCTTAAGGGAGCTGGTAGCTTATTTTTTCTCTCTTTGTTAATTTGTTCACTCTCCAAGGCCAGGAGAATGCGTCAGGGCGTCTTATGGGATCTTCTTCTGGACCAGGGGACTCACAGATCACTGAAGCCAGTTGGACCCTTTGCAGCATTGGGAGGGAGGAGGTAAATGCGAGACAGGTATTTCCCAAATGGGTGTTTTTTTTTTTAAATCCCCGCAAAAGGCCACAGCAAGTACTTATCTTTAGCCTCTTGGGTGCTGCTTTTCACTGGTTTGGAGTGTCCAAGTAGAATCTCTGCTGCCGGATCTCTCTCGATGTGGAAAGTGCCTCCCGAGCAAGCAAGCAGAGCTGTATGCCTCCCTCACTGTGCACTCTGAGCAGATCCGGGCTGAAGGGCTGCGGCTCCCGTGGGGTCAGGCCAGGCAATTCCCCGCTGCTTCTGAATTGTCTCTCTCTCTCCCCCCATCACTCAGTCCGATTCCTCAACTTTGCCTTGTTCAGGGCTCCTAGATATTCATATACAATCAATTCACTTGTTTTTTCAGGTCTTTGTTGTAAGAGGGACATAGGAAGCCGTGTCACTACTCTGCCATCTTGGCCCTGCCTCCCCAAAGATTTTTTCTTTTTGTGTGTAAACCTTTGCATGAGTTTTTCTAGTAGTGGTCTCATGCAATACTTGTCCTTTTGTGATTGACTTATTTCACTCAGCATAATGCCTTCCAGATTCATCCATGTTGTGAGATACTTTGCAGATTCATCATTGTTCTTTGTTGTTGCATAGTACTCTGTTATGTGTATGTACCTTAGTCTGTTTATCCATTCATCTGTTGATGGGCATCTAAGTTGTTTCCGACTTTTTTCTATTGTGAACAATGCTGCAATGAACATGGGTGTGCATATGTCTATTCATGTGGCAGCTCTTATTTCTCTAGGATATAGTCCTAGGAGTAGGATTGCTAGATCATATGGTATTTCTATTTCTGGCTTTCTAAGGAAGTGCCATATTGTTTTCCAAAATGGCTATGCCATTTTGCATTCCTATCATTGGCTAGTTTTTGAAGGTAGATTGCCACGTGTCTTAGTTACCTAGTGCCGCTCTAACAGAAATACCACAAGTGGATAGCTTCAACAAAGAGAAATTTAATTCTCTCACAGTCTAGTAGGTTACAAGTCCAAATTCAGGGCGTCAGCTCCAGGGGAAGGCTTTCTCTGTCGGCTCTGGAGGAAGGTCCTTGTCATAAGTCTTCCCTTGTTCTGGGAGCATCTTAGCACAGGAACCTCAGTTCCAAAGGATGAGCTCTGCTCCCTGTATGCTTTCTTGGTGGTATGAAGTCCCCAACTCTCTGCTTGCTTCCCTTTCCTTTTATCTCTTGTAAGATAAAAGGTGGTGCAGGCCATACCCTAGGGAAACTCCTTGTACATTGGATCAGGGATGTGACCTTAGTAAGGGTGTTACAATCCCACCTAATCCTCTTTAACATAAAATTACAATCACAAAATGGAGGACAACCACACAATACTGGGAATCATGGCCCAGCCAAATTGATACATACATTTTTTGGGGGGCATAATTCAATCCATGACACCAGGCCTTTCTTCCTAGTCTGTCTTAGTCTGAAAGCTCTGCTGAAATTTGTCCACCATGGTAGGCCCTACTGGTATTTGAAATACAGGTGGCATAGCTTCCAGCATCATAGCAACATGCAAGGCACTACAGTACAACAAACTGACAGACAAGTGGTGGTCTCACAACAATATTGGGTAGCAAATACTATGATTATTTCAGTTTTACAGACTATGGAACTGAGGGAAAGAAAGTGCTTCTGCAAGGTCACATAGTCAAGTGGCTTAGCAAGGATTCACACTGAGGCAGCCTAACTCTAGAGTTCAAGCTCTTGTCTTCGTTTAAATATCAGAGGGATTAGATTTTGGTTATTATTGCTCTTTTATTTCTGGTATTTCTATGCGATTATGGAGCTCTTGGTTGCACTGGAAATTCACATCTAACCAAGTAATGACATCAGACGATGCTGAATAATGATTGCTTCTGCATACTCTCTGGATGTGGACAGCCTCTGGTACCCTATGTCAATGGCTAAAGTCAGCATCACTCAGACTAGCACACAACATCTGTCTAAGGCTCAAGGATGCTGGCCAAGCATTTCATTTTTGAAAAGCTGTCCTAAGTGGCTTTTATTTAGTTAGTTAGGTAGTTAGTTCGTTTCTCTGAGTTTTTTCCCACAGCGATACCTACCTATATGGCTTCTGTTTAGTTATTTAACCTCCCTGGGCCCTTATTTCTGAATCTGTAAAATGAAGAGTTGGATTAGATATTCCATAATATTCCTTCCAGCTCTGGCCCGCTGAGTTTCTAAATGGCTGGATAGCTATTTTATTATCTCTTTTCCCCAACCTTTCCAGGAATCTCTTTTCTTATGTTCGTTCATTTTTTCTCACTCTTGTAATCACTTCCCTTTCCTTCTTTTTCTACCCTATTTCTCATTTCTTTTTCTTTTTTCTTTCTCATGCCCTATTCCCTCCTGCCCGCCTTCTCTTCCTTCTTTCCTTCATCCTTCTTTCTATGCCTCCTTTACTCTCTTGCCCTTGCCCCCTTTGCCACTTCTTGTCTCTCTGCTATCTCTTTCTTCTGTATCTCTCTGTTTTTGGAATATTCTTTTCCCTTCCTAACCTTTTTCTTTTTCTTCCTTTCATTCCTTTTCATTAATTTCATGCTTTACTTTTCCAAAGTGACCTTTTGTTGCACTATTTAGATTCAAGCAGATCCTTGGAACATAGCAAAAGAATCTATCGAAAGGAAATTCAGAATGGATGGTAATTTCTTTCAAAAAAGAGCAACAAACCCTTGGAATAGCTGGACGTTTGGACACTGAAAAATAAATTATCTTCATTTCTCTGTGCTGCACAGAGAATCTCATCATTGTCATTGCCAAGATAATTGAGGTTCTAATTCCACAGAAGTAATTTTTCTTGTGTGTGTCATGTTTCTGGTGCCCTTCTAGAAAAATCTGGGTTTCCTTCTGTAATAAAATTAGCACTTACAAACTTAATTTTATTTAGAAAACTTGAAACAAGTGGTGATCCTCAAATGACCCAGACCAAGACGCACACCTCTGTTATGCTGGTGTCATGGACTGAATTGTGTCCCCCCAAAATACGCATCAACTTGGTTAGGCCATGATTCCCAGTGTTGTGTGGTTGTCCCCCATTTTGTGATTGATGTAATTTTCCTATGTGTTGTAAATCCTAATCTCTGCCTGTGGTTAATGAGGCAAGATTAGATTATGTTAAAGAGGATTAGGGTGGGATGCAACACCCTTACTCAGGTCACATCCCTGATCCAATGTAAAGGGAGTTTCCCTGGGGTGTGGCCTGCATCACCTTTTATTTTACAAGAGATTGGAGGAAAGGGAAGTGAGCAGAGAGTGGGGGACCTCATACCACCAAGAAAGAAGCACCAGGAGCATAGTGTGCCCTTTGGACCCAGCGTTACTGTGCAGAGAAGCTCTTAGTCCAGGGGAAGATTGATGACAAGGACCTTCCTCCAGAGCCGACAGAGAGAGAAAGCCTTCCCCTGGAGCTGACACCCTGAATTTGTACTTCTAGCTTACTAGACAGTGAGAAAATAAATGTCTCCTTGTTAAAGCCATCCACTTGTGATATTTCTGTTATAGCAGCCCTAGATAACTAACACAGTTGGTATATCAAGGTGAAAAGTCACAAGTTATATTATTTGGATATGGGCCTTGAATAGATATTGTGAAGATGTCAGTATTTGAACTTGTGTTCTTTTTCCAGGCTTCACAAATCTATTTTGTATCCCCTCATTTTTGGTTAAGTTATTGAAGACTTGTCCTTTTCTAGAAGGCTTCTTTTGTTTTGGATAACGAATCCTCCATTCACTTACTTACACATGAGGCATTAGTTGGGTTTTAGCTGGGATCTTTGACGTTTCACCATCTTCAGGAAACAGTTGGTTATTTCCAGACCCCCTTTTTTTTTGTGCCAACTGAAGGGAGAGTAGCCTTTTAAAACAAAACAGTGTTCAGATACAACCTTTGTTTTTAGATAAACAACAAACCTGTTATTTAAAATTTTTGTTTGGTGTCTGGGACTTTATACTGTGTGCTCTTGGAAACACCTAGGTCCTTTCTAAGTGTCCATTCTCATTTCTCACGGGGAGAGACTGATGGCAAAAATCATCAGTATGTTTCCAGCACTGTTGCTTAAATTACACAAATATTCATTTCTTTATTTTGCTTAAAATACACACACCAAAACATTTACCAATTCAACAATTTCTATATGTAAATTTCAGTGACACTGATTACGTTATTCTTATTCTGCAACCATTATCACTATCATTTTCCGAATTATTCCACCACCGTTAACATAAACTCAGTAATCTCTAAACAAAAACTTTCCCTGTCCGTTCTCCCTCCTGGTAACCACCAATAATCTTTGTTTTTTATATGTTTGTCTATCTCATATAACTGAGATCATACAGTATTTGTCCTTTTGTGACTGACTTATTTTACTCAACATATTTTCAAGGTCATACGGATATTTTTAAGGACGTGGCAATAGAATTATATCTGATGTGAAAGGGTGAAGGAATTGTCTTTGATTCTTATTTCTACCACATTTTTGTCACGCAATCATTTTTAGAGGCCTCAGATAATTAAAGCATTTTAAAGGGGCTAGGTTGATATTTGGCTCAAGAGGGACTCTACCTTTCCCTCCGAATCTTGGATTTAACCTCAAAATATACATCAGGTTTGGAATTTAGTTTAATTCTAGGAAATGAGTTTCTTCTTAGATTTTTTTAATTAAAAAAAAAGATTTCAGAGGTACGATCAGGCGGTCTCCACACAGAGACCTACAGGACACTTCCTGATTTGTGGACGATCCCCTTGTGTAAAAGGACCAAGGCTGCTCAGTTCCCGGCTTAAACTACAGCTGGGGTGGCTCTGGAACCTTCCCCCTGTGGCTGTTGTGGGCTTACATTCAGAACTGTCCAGGCCTGTGGGAGCTCTGAACTCAGAGTAGGTATACAGTGGGCCGGGTGGGACGATAAATGGGCTCATTAGTGGTGTTTGCAATATTCACAAACATCTTTTGCACCTGAGATGCAGAAACCATGAAAGGGGGAAACCAGCTTTGCTTCTGAAAGGCAAACGAAGGTCAAAAGCTGCCATAGAAAGGACATACACTCAGTGGGGAGATGGTGGAGGAAGAAGACATTGGACCTGGCCTTGAGGAATGGACCTCCAGAACAAGCTTCCCCAGAAAGTCCCTGGTGAGGGTGTACCATCTCCTGCAACCCACAATAACCTCTTGGCCTTTGAAGAGGAAGCAGAAGGTCTCTCACCTGCTGCCTTTCCAGAGAGATGATCTTTTAGCACCACCTCCTAACACCTCCTCTCTTTTCTCATGGCTTCACTCTACTGGGAATTTTCACGTATCCCATCTTTACATTAATTCATTCATGTATCACATTTTTGATGTGGTGAAGCCCATGTGAAAATGTTCACTACAGATAAGTAAGCACAAGTAAGCCCGTGCTTATCTTGTTTATTGGATAATCCACCCCTGGCAACAGAGTTTGCTTTGTACTGAAAACAAAACTTTCCCAGTTCAGGACTCCCAACCAAGAGCCGTTTAACAAACAGCCAGTAGATGGCACCATGATCATCTGATATAAGACCCAAAGCTGAGCGTATTTATCTTCCCAAAGCTCTTCTCAAAATATTAAGCAAAACTTTGACTGAAACGCAACTGTATTTGGACAAGCAGGTTTATTTTACTTTAGTGCTTTGTTATTAGAAACATACATACGTGTGTGTATATTTTACTATCAAACCCTGAAGTTATGGAAAGTATCCTTGATGGTTAAGATGGACTGTAAACTTTTACAGTATTATTTGCAGGCAGATTTTTCAATTTCTTACTTAAGCGAAGTTTTTCTTAATGGAAGGTTTAGTGGTTATGTATCATACCATTGCTCTGTAAGACTCAGGAGAATATTTTTAATAATCTAAATACCCCTATGAAAGAAACTCATATAGAAAGGCAGTGTAATATGTTGTATTTTTTAAAGTACATACATTAGTGCTTTTATTTTAATTCATGTATCTCTATGGGTATATACACACAAGCACACAGAGTTCTGGATCAAGATTAGCCAATATGTGGATATGGTTCCTTCCATATAGGAATGCCACCCCCATCTCAGACTACACTCCCCTCCCGCAAACCTGAAGATTTTAGAGTAGGAAACTACTCTTTGAATTCAGCTGTAGATACAGCAATTGGAAAAGAAGCTATCCCTTAACTAAGCAGGTTATTTCCTTGAATGGGAGTCTGAATAAATCCTTTAACTCTCTCTTTGCAGATATTACCCTTGTTAAGTAAGCAGTCAAACAAGATATGGTTGCGTACAAACAAAAAAACTAAAAGGAATACTGGTGGGCCAAAGACTCAAGAATAATGCCAAAATTGTATTTGGAGAAGAAGCAAATTCGGGGGCCATTTATCAGAAGAGTATTAATGAGAGACACCAAAGTTCCATAAGCACATGGAAGAGGAGAAACTGTGGGAATATTTAAGTTTCAAAATGAAAGGTGTACTTAACATGGTGACCAGAACTCATGAGCAGGGATACAAGATTAGCTTTCTGGGGTGAACTTTGTTTGCTTGTAGTTTTGTTTCATTTGAAAGGCAGACTAGGTCTACCTTCAAGGATATCTCTTTGCTCTTCTTAATGACACTCTTTTTTTCTCAGAATCTGACAGAATTAACTGATCTCTTTCCAATCCCAAATATTGGCTTTAATCATTAATTCAGAGTTTACTTAATTTCTAGCTTTGACACAGAGTTATATCTTGCAGAAAACAAAGTAAATAATCATTCTTTGAGGCAGCCTGGTATCAGAGCGGAGAATAAACCTAGGGATGTCCAGAGAGGTTGAGGTGGTGTTGGGTTTCTGTGGGAATTTCAATCATTGATTTGCAAGTTGGTTTGGGGGAAATCCCTCAGGAACTGGTGTGGGAGAGGAGGGCAGGCAGGACCTCCAGAGGGCAAGAATCCTCTTCAATGGTACCGTGTCCAAGGCCCAGATCTTAGCAGTGATGAAGGTCTCTAGTGTCATCAGGAGTACTGACCTACTGAGGAGGGGCAAGGGGAAATGCTTTTGCATGTGGCATTTGGAGGCAGATTTAAAGGTAGTCAGGTTTTCAGTAGTCTGTATCATCCTTCCCTGCGGCAGGCATGTTTTCATGAGTTCATTGACCTTCTTGGTGCACAAGGATGAAAAATTTTAAAAAGAGGCCAAAAGCAAAGCCATGTTGGCTTCAGTTGAATTCAAAATGTGAAGAGAAAGAAATATTAGAGTTGACCAAATGGAAATAGAAACTAGTGTGCAGGAAAAGCAGTTTTATTTTTAGTCTTCCAAGTAGATACTTCAAATGGCAAACCATAAAAAGCAATATGAAGACCATTGGGGAATTGTTGAAATACACAAATAGGGACCAGGTCATTGTTGCAGCAAACAGTTATGTAAGAAAGCAGTATTTTTGTAGTGTACCCAGAAATGTTTAGGACTTTTTGGGGAAGAAAGCACAAAGAAAAAATAAACCTAACTGGTTCTACAATGACAAAAACAAGGCAAGTTTGATTCTTTCTACCTCACAGGGTGGTAAGAGGAGTTGGAAGATCTGTGAGTTAATTCTGTTCATTCATTCAAGAAGTACTATTGTGTAGTTCTAGCTTTGGTATCCGATCTGGTTTTGAGTTGATGCTCTAACACATGCTTGATTTTCAGCAAGTTACTTACCCTGTCTGAGCCTTAGTTTGACAATAATATCTATCTCAGAGATCAAATTAAGCATATTAGTAAAGAATGTGGAAATATTATCATTAATATTAAGAAATATTTATTCAGTGCCTAATATATTCTAAGCACAGCTCATCAGTTTAAAAAAATCATAATTATTTATGCACTAAGTACTGGTTTAGGGCTTTGTGCTACGGGCAAAAAGCTGTTTTACCCAAAGATTGAGGAAGCCAATGTACCATAGCCAATTTGCAGCATATTCTGAAGACAGAGCTTATTCTTCCCTTAGCAAAAACATGGAAAAAAAAAAGATTATGATTATTATTTTAAAGAAAAAGAAAGAGAGACATATTGTTGGATTTTATTGTTATTCTGTCTAAATTTTCTTCTTGGCACACTTCTGCTACATTTTGAAATAAATTGCCTTATGGACCCAAGTAGTTAGCAGAGACAGTGGCCTAGTCCCCTATAACGGAACTGCCCCTCAACATGGCTGTGTATTTTGGGGCTCTACATTTGCCAGCCACTTGCCTCAAGTTATAGAACACATCAATGTTCTGAACTTGGCATTCTACTCCAACCAGCTGAAATAATTCATTCTTTAAAGGAAAGAGAGAGAAAAGAATCCACATTAAAATAAAGTAGGGTGTTGCTACTCAACAGAGAACATTCCATGTTTGCACAGAGACAGTGTTTCTCTCATGTGGCCTTGGCTGTGCACCAACTATTAAAAACAGTTTGAAAAATTATATGAATTATTCTCTCTTGGCTGCAAAAATTACTGCTGCAGACTTTTGTCAATCTGGAAGAAGGGTCATGCCATAGTCTGTTCTGTAACTGATACAGATAGTTTCTTATGTTTGTCTAATATCTTGATTAAAAAAAATTTTTTTTAATCATTGTATTGTTAATTTATAGACTTTCTATTTGGTTATTTTTCAAATCTGCTTTGTCACTTTCTATAGTTTCTAGTCTTATAGTTTCCAGAAAGTTTCCAGTGAAACTTTCAGGGTTGGCTTTTATTTCTTTGTATAAAATAAGCATAGTTGTTTCATAATCTGTATCTGATAATCTCAATATCTCAAGTGTTTCTGGGTCTCTTGTCTATTATTTTTTCTGGTTGTCGTACGTGGTGTCTTGTATTCTTGTGTGCCCGATTATTTTTGACTGTGTGTTGGGCACCATATATTTTTAAAATTATTAGCAGGATTACTTTGAGGCTTAAAAATCTATGTTCCTTCAGAGACTATTTTATTTTGCTTTTACACAGGGGCCTGGTATTGCCAGCAATCCTAATCTACAAGTCTTGAAGTTACGTGAACAATCCAGAGGATGTAGGGCTAGCTGTAAATCCATCAAAGATTAGGTTACTTCCAGTTCATCCTTAACCTGAGCTTAAAGTAAGAGAGAGTTTTATCAGAGTCTGTGCCTTTGGCTGGTCCCAGGCTTTGCCTTCATCCTCCTGACCCTTAAAAGTTTCCCTGTTATAGACTGAATTTTATGTTCAATATATATTGAATAATATATGCTGTTGAGGTCCTAGTCCTTGTACCTGTGAATGTGGCCCATTTGGAAATAGCATTTTTCTTTTGTTCTGTTAATCAAGCCATGCTGGAATAGGGTGGGTCCTAAACCTAATCACTTCTGAGTGGTGTTTTATAAAAAAAAGCAGAATAGACACACACGCACACACACACACACACACACACATACACACAGAGGAAGACAGATACCATCTGAAGATATATCTATAAGCAGCCAAGGAATGCCAAGGAATTCCCAGGGCTACCGACAAGGAGGAACCTATCCCTAGATCTGATGCCCTGATTTGGACTTCTAGGCTCCAAACTGTGAGACCATAAATTCCTGTTTTTTAAAGATACTCACTTGTGGCATTTTGTTATGGTAACCCTAGGCAACAAGGACATCTCCCAAAACACAGCTTAGCTTCAAAAGGACTTCTTATGGATCAGTAAATGATCTCTGGGCAAAGCAGCTTTGAATTCTGGCCTTACTTCTCTTGGGTCTTGTCTTCATGTGGATTTTGGCCCAGTGATTCTTCACTATTTTGTTAGCTCTTTGCTGCTTTTAAGAAGATAATTCTGCTCTTTTAGTTGTCCTCAGTGGGAAGATTGGTCTAAATGACCTAGTCTGTCATGTTTGGAAGACTGCTAATGCTCTGGTTTGTAAATAATGAGATTCTAAAAGTGTGTATGAAAATGTGCTCATCTACAGAATGAAAACTAAATACAAACGAGGAATGAAATGAGTGTCCTTACAGAGGGAATGGGCAGCCTGATTCTTCCTTTCCTGTGTCTACTTCTCAACAGTGTGGAACTCTTAGAGTTTTTTTTTCAAATAGATAAAAGCACATTCAGGGTAGAATTCTTGCCTTCCATGTGGGAGACCCAGGTTCAATTCCTGGCCAAGGTACCTCAAGTGCAGCCACCCCTCCCCCGATCTGTCAGTGGAAGCTTGCATGTTGCTATGAGCTGAACAGGTTTCAGCATCACTTCCAGACTAAGATGGACTAGGAAGAAAGGCTTGGTGATCTACTTCTAGAAATCAGCCAATGAAAACCCTGTAAGTCACAATGGTGTGATCCTGTTGTGCATGAGATCACCATGAGTCAAAGGCCTACTCAACGCTAGCTAACAACAACACAAATAGATGTATTAGTTAGTTTTGCTATGTAATAACCAACCACAAAATATCAGTGGCTTACAATGATTTACAGTGGCTTCCAAAATAAACATGTATTTCTTGATTACGGATCTGTGGGCTACCTAGGGTGTGGGTTGAATTCAGGTCTGCTCATTATGTCTCATTATAGGGCCCAAGCTGGAGGAACAGCAGATACCTGGGACATGTTCTTCCCATGGCAGAAGTTGGATGTGCCAAGAGAAGTGAACTGAAACA
The DNA here is from genome assembly GCF_000243295.1 of Trichechus manatus latirostris. Lineage (NCBI taxonomy): Eukaryota > Metazoa > Chordata > Mammalia > Sirenia > Trichechidae > Trichechus > Trichechus manatus. The sequence continues at coordinate 6,618,750 of NW_004444022.1, forward strand.
GTGAAGTGTTTTAAGGCTTATGCTAGGAATTGGTACCATCTCACTTCAGCCCACATTCCATTGACCAAAGCAAGTCATATGTCCAAACCCAAATCAGTGGAATGGAGAGGAAATTTTAAGAACAATCTAATTTACCATAATAAGTAGGTATAACAATAAGCTGACAGATGCTATGAGGTACTGGTGATTACAAGTTATCAAGTATTTGGTACAGAGTTGGTGATATAAAACCATGCTTTAAAGTACTAAAATTCATTGAACTTGTTTCTATCAGTTTTCTTAAAGTCTTACATATTGATGTTAATTGGACATTTAGAGCTTTTCCACATAAGCTCCTACTTGTTCACAAGTATCTCAAAAATGACTGGATAATCACTTAGTAAATATTTCCAGGTATTCCCATATGCTAATAGACACAACAAATAATAAATACGATCTTAATAATGTTGAGCTTAAAAAAACTGTAACTGTAAAATTTTATAATTTAATTTATAACTGTAATTTTAAAATTACATTTATAAATTTAGTTGAATTAAACTGTTACATAGTAAAAGTTTTGAGTTATGAGCTGTATGTGAAACAAATGGTTTTTGATAATATAATTTCATATATTCTTCATTGTTATATGAGAGGCCCTCCCTAGTCATTTGATTTATATTCAAGTGTGTATAAAGAAGCTATTAACTAATTTGCCAGAGCCTGTCTAATAATGTCTTTCACAATATTGTGATATTTCCTAATATTACAATAGCCACTTAATTTGTATTTTATAAAGATAATGGATGTATTTGCTCTTATTTGATAAATGAGTGAGTCTCTAGTAGTGAGCAGCGGAGAAAAGAGGGGTTGAACTTTGAAGGTTAATCTGCTGATTTAGCAATGAATTTTCTCATTGGAGTGAGAAAGCAGGTGTGTGTATTTCCATTTCTCTTTCACATTGAGACTAAGGGAAGGAGAAAGGCGTGGACTCTGGGGATAGCATAGCAAAGGCCTCACACACACACACACACTCCCTGAAAGGGAAATTTGCAGTAAGGATTGCAGAATGGAGATGAATTTTAGTCCTTAGTATTAGAGTGCAAGATATGTCATATTCCTTTTGTTTACTTTTTGAATTTAGTTTTAAACTTTATTAAAGTTATACAGATATATATTTAAAAAGACAAATGGCTCTATAAATCTTGTTTTAAAAACACAAAGCTCTCAACTCCTCCCTCCATACATATCCACACACACATTTCTCATTCCTTAGGGACAACTTTCAACTCTTTTAACTGATTCTTTACAATTTACCTCCATCTCTTTTAATAACATATTATTACGTATTGATTTTTCATTCTTAAGCATTATCCTAATTTCCAAATATAGAAGATGAGTATTAGGCGCTTGTTTACATACTTCCTTCAACACAGACACACACACAGTATTCCTATTGGTCACATCCTTCCAATAGAGTTATATTCTAATTTTGTTTAGATAAATTCAGTATTTATATTATTATCTCTACATGAACGCTACTATCAGCTGATACATGGAGAATATTATAACTTCTTACTTTCTGCAGAACTCTTTGTTTTCCCTGAAAATATCGGGGGGTTTTTTGTTATTGTTGTTGTTTGCTTAAGTTTTTGTGTACACCTGACTTAAATTATCTATAAAATTTCTCCTGGTTGCACAAATCTCCTTTCAATATCTTCAGCCACTTTAGGTATCTTATCAATATAACCTTTTGGAAGAAGTCTCTTCCAGAACCTTCTGACTTATTCAAATACATATCAGTTGTTCTCTAGGCCTGCTGCACAGCTGCCTTCTTGGTTTCTCCCTTCCCCAGTATCGAAGAGTTCTCTCTTCCCCCAACCTGTGTTGTATCACCTATGTCCTGTAACATGGTTTTCCTCTTTTTTGTTTATTCCTGCATTTTGGTGGAGCACATACTCTAGTAGCTTCCTGAGAAAAAGAAAATGAGACTTGCAAATCTGAAATGTTTTTTTCCACTCTCAAACTTGACTGATAGTTTAGTGGGGGTATCGAAATGGAAATCATGTTCTCTCAGATTTGTTGCTGTTGAAAATTATTGCTGTTTTTCCTCTCTGGAATTAAAAAAAAATTGTCTTCATTGTTTTAAAGTATAGGAAAATACCAAGTTGCTAGATATCAGTTGTGCTTGGCTCTTAGCAGACCCTTTCCATCTGGAAATTTATGTTCTAGAGTTGTGGGAATTTTTCTTGAATTATTTCTTTGATGATCTCCTCCCTTTTGCTTCTCTATTGTCTCTTTTTAAACTCCTGTTTTTTGGATGTTGAAACTCATCATTCTTATCTTTTCTCTCCTAGTTTCCATCTCTATTTTTTGCTCTAGTTTTTGGAGGATTTTCTTAGCCTTATTGTTCATCTTTCAGTTCAATTTTTATTTATGCTATTGTATTTCTTAATGTACAAGATCTCTTCTTTTTTATTCTCTGAACATTATTATTATTTTATTTTTAAAGAAGACTCTTATTCTTATATTGTGAATGCCTTGTTTTTCTTAGGATACCAATGACATTTTTGAACACTTTTTTCTACCACATAATCTGTTTCCTCCACATTGTTTTCTTCTCATTGTTTGATAGGGTCTCTGTCTTTCACATTAGAGGCTTTCTTCAAATGCCTGGTGATCTTTATTCTCATAGATTTTAACTTTAAAAAGCTGACTGGAAGCTGTATACATGCGGGAGGAGCTTGTTGTCTGTGGACTATGAGCTGGCGGGCCCATTTGGTGGAGTGTTTTTTTCTTTTAGTCTTATCAGATGACCTAGAGAGGACTTTTCCAGTCTCCTGGATATCAGAGTTCTGGAAGCTCATTGAGAGAAATCTGGGTAATATCAACATAAAGAATGCCACTTCTCACTTAATCCCTATATTTTTAATATAATACTCTTGCCCTCAACTGTGTCTGGTGTCCTCCAATCTAGAGACCATTTATTTTACTCTCTTTAGAGATTGAGCATCCTGTCTTCTGCTGGGGTGGAAGAAGGGCATTTCATCAGCTGCATGAAGTGGGATAGAGGGATCTGGTGAAAGGTTAATTACTTCTCAAATAGAATTCCAAGAAATCCTTATGTTTTTAGCTCCATCGTCGCCTCTACTACCAGAGATACTATACCACCAATATTTGAGCCTTTTGTGGGTCTCCAGTGTAGTTCATTGCTTCTCAGCATTCTTAGTTGTTGGCTTGGGACTTAGCTCTCAAGTCTGCTAAATCTGTACCTATTCATTGACCAGCTTTATTCTTGCAAAATTTTGTTGTTCTTTTCCTTTATTCTTATACTTGGGATATCTGCTTTTAATTTTTTTTCTTTATTGTTGTTTTAGTTGGTTTTTGGGAGGGAGCAGTGACTAATGTGATCTTCAGCTTATAAAGCCTATCTTACTTTTCTAGATGAAATTCACTCTGCTTTGACTTGTAATTTGTTTGACTAGCCATAAATTTTTTCTCAGTCATTTAGGAGGCTCCTTCTTTCATGCCATGTCGTCAGATAGAAATCCTAGTTTTAAGTAATAACAAGAAATGGGAACAGACAGCAATCCAGGAGGACTCCATCTTTACCATTACTCCCTTTATACCCAATGCGGTTGTCTTGTACTGGTTCTTGCCGTTTGTTTCTTTGGCTGTGATGCTCTGATCAGGCTCGGAGATCTTCCAGTACTCCTCCTCCTGACCACAGACTCTCTCATACCCTTCACCTCATCAATGGTGCTACCTTTGCCACTTTGTCCTCCAGCTATTCCCCAGTCTCAGAGAACCTCAAACTCCCTAAAGGTCTTCCTCCATCACTTTCACTTCATGGGCTACCCAATTTAATCACCTTTGTTGGGCATGAACTATGGAAATGACTACTTATTTCCCGTCCTGAGTGAGGGTTAATGGTGGTCGTGTTGAGGGTCAATATTATAAGGCTAAATTACAAGCTTACAAACTCAATATAATCTTTTCTTTCTGAGATGGGGGTGAGCAAAGAAGATGCTAACACTACCTTTTTTTTTTTCCTTAATAATTTACCTGGTTATACCCTGCTTGGAAGCTCTCTGCCTCCCTCTTCCTAAGGGTCTTCTCTTTTCCCACTTCTTTCTCATCTCACTGGGTTTCTTATTTCCCGAATCCTCTCCTCTGTCTTACTTAACCCAAAACACTGCTCTATGTGAAGAGATTCCCTTAGAGGTTGGGGCCATCCATGGTCCTGTGTGGTTGCAGCTCATTTCTATCACTGAGTCAGGGCAGGGGTGGAAAAATCAATCATTCTGTCACCAAGTGTTAATGAGCCTTCCTTTTCTCACTGCACGCATCACCATCTCCTGCATCACTCCAATACCTGAACACTTGCTGGCTTTCACCATAGCTACTAGAAGGTGGGGCACAGAATTGAGCTTTTCATATTGTGCTGGCTACCGACGACAGAATGTGGAACTGAGCTCCCTTTTGAGGGGGACCTTCTCTGCTTACACTCATTCCTATACCCTATTTCTCAGTGCTCTAGTTTATAGAATGTCCAATCTCACATCCATAGGTAGAAAAACACGGAAGATAAAAAGTCGTGGGTATTGATATGTTAAAGCTTCAATACAATGAAATATATGTTTGTTCAGATTGATGATTCTTAACCGAAGGGGGTGAATCACCTGAGAGGCTTATTTAAACCATCCCTTTCCAAATTCTAGCATAACCTCTAAGGGATATGGTTCCCAGATGGAGAAAGTCTGACATAAAATGTCACTGTTATTGATGAGCTACATTATATCTCTCAGATATTTTAAGTTACAAAAATCTTGAGAACTTCTAATTGTGTCTCACTTACTGAGGCTAGAGAGGATAGTGTCCTTTCAGTTCAAAACTACTTGGTTTTCAAATATGCAGATAATTTAATTTATTTAAATAAACGGAAAACTTCCAGTTAAAATTTCCTTGCAGTATGATTTTTAAATTAGAAAATTGTAAAATTTACAAATATGTTTTACAAATGTGATGAAACTGAGTAGATTTCTGTGCAGACTAGTAAAACTTTCTAGGAAAATGCTATGACAACGTATCATCAACAGTCGTAGGACAACAACGCCAATATTAACTAAAATGTTGGAGGTGTTTACTGTGTGATAAGTACTTTATATGAATTTTTCCATATGATCCTCCCAACAACCCTAAGGCAATAAATATCTTTATCTTCCTATTTTATAGACAGGGAATAGAAGTTAAGAAGGGCTGGGTAACATGTGAAGGTCATATAGTAAGTGACAGAGCTGGGATTTGAACAAAGGGATATCTGGTTTCAAATATCATGTTTTTAACCTTCTCTTTATACTTAACTTTTTGTACCAGTAATTCTACTCTAGGAAATGAAGCCTAAGGAAATAACACTTTAGCAAAAGCCAAATATGTTTAGGTGTTTATTACAGTGGATTGTATAATAGTAAATATTTGGAAGCCACCTACCTTTTTCACAATAGGAAAACGGTTAAGTAAACTCTAGGAGATTTGCTCAATGGAATATTATGAAATCATTGAACCAGATCATTAGAAATATGGAAACATGCTTATAATAATAATTTTTAAAAGACAGAATGCAAAGTGTTGTTTATCAACAAGATTTCAACTATGAAAATATTTGTATTGCATAAAAACAAGGACCTAAAATTACAAAAAAAGAAAATAGTTGTCAGGCATAGGATTAAGTCTTCTTTTCACAAAATTCAAAGAAATTCATACTACTGAGTTTGAACACACACAAACAGTTTTAGTTTTTCTGCCTCAACCAGCAGCAATTCATAAAAACAGCAAAGTAAAATAAGCTCTTGGCAATAGTTATGACACATATATGCTTCTTTGGGAAATATTTAGAGCCACAGGACTTCATAAGACTGGTAATTATATGTATGAGTATACATATGTATATAAAATCAGTTACTACCAAGTTGACTCCAACTCATGGCGACCCCATGGTCAGGGTAGAACTGTGCTCCAGAGGGTTTTCAATGGCTCATTTTTTGGAAGTAGATCTCCAGACATTTCTTTCAAGGCATCTCTGGGTGGATTGGAATCTCCAACCTTCAAGTTAGCAGACGAGTGCACTGATTATTTGTACCACCCAGGGACTCTGTGTTTGTGTGTGTATGTATACACACACACACACACACGTGTATATATATGTATATATATGTGTGTGTGTGTGTATCCTGGTACCACAGTGGTTAAGTGATAAGGCTGCTAATCAAAAGGTTGGCAGTTTGAACCCACCGGCCACTCCTTGGAAGAAACCCTAAGAGGCAGTTCTACTCTGTCCTATAGGATCCTTATGGGTCAGAATCCACTCAATGGCAACAGGTTTGGTATGGTTTTTGGCACATATATACATATAGTTGTTATTGTTAGGTGCCATCAAGTCAGTTCCAACTCATAGTGACCCTATGTATTGCAGAACAAAACACTACCCACTCCAGCACCATCCTCATGATTGTTGTTATGCTTGAGCCCATTGTTGCAGCCACTGTGTAAATCCATCTTGTTGATGGTCTTCCTCTTTTCCCCTGACCCTCTGCTTTACCAAGCATGATGTCCTTTTCCAGGAACTGATCCCTCCTGATAACATGTCCAAAGGATACGAGATGAAGTCTCGCTATCCTCACTTCTAAGAGAGTTCTGTCTGTACTTCTTCTAAGTCAGCTTTGTTCGTTCTTTTGGCAGTCCAGAGTATTCTTTGCCAGCACCATAATTTAAAGGCATCAATTCTTCTTTGGTCTTTCTTATTCATTGCCCAGCTTTTGCACTGAAAACACCATGGCTTAGGTCAGGCATGCCTTAGTCCTTAAAGTGACATCTTTGCTTTTTAAGACTCCAGATAGGTCTTTTGCAGCAGATTTGCCCAATGCAATGCATCTTTTGATTTCTTGACTGCTGCTTCCATGGGTGTTGATTGTGGATCCAAGTAAAATGAAATTCTTGACAACTTCAGTCTTGTCTCCGTTTATCATGATGTTGCTTATTGGTCTAGTTGTGAGGATTTTTGTTTTCTTTATGTTGAGGTGTAATCCATACTGAAGACAGTGGTCTTTGATCTTCGCTAGTAAGTGTTTCAAGTCCTCTTCACTTTCAGCAAGCAATGTTGTATCATCTGCCTATCACATGTTGTTAATGAGCCTTCTTCCAATCCTGATGCCCCATTCTTGTTCATACAGCCCAGCTTCTTGGATTATTTGCTCAGCATATGGATTGAATAGTATGGTGAAACGATACCAACCCTGAGGCACACCTTTCCTGACTTTAAACCACACAGTATTCCCTTGTTCTGTTTGAAAAACTGCCTCTTGATCTATGTACAGGTTCCTCATGAGCACAACTAAGTGTTTTGAACTTCCCATTCTTTGCAATGTTATCCATAATTTGTTATGATCCACACAGTCCAGTGCCTTTGCATAGTAAATATAACACAGGTAAACATCTTTCTCAGGTTCTCTGCTTTCATCTGACATTGGCAATGATATACCTCATTCCATATCCTCTTCTGAATCTGGCTTGAATTTCTGGCAGTTCCCTGTTGATATACTGCTGCGACCATTTTTAAATTATCTGCAGCAAAATTTTACTTGCATGTGATATTAAATATATTGTTTGATAATTTCCACATTCTGTTAGACCACTATTCTTTGGAATGGGCACAAATATAGATCTCCTCCAGTCGGTTGGCCAGGTAGCCGTCTTCCAAATTTCTTGGCATAAACGAGTCAGCACTTCCATGGCTGCATTCATTTGTTGAAACATCTCAATTGGTATTCCATCAATTCCTGAAGCCTTGTTTTTTGCCAATGCCTTCAGTGCAGCTTGGACCTCTTCCTTCAGTACCATGAGTTTCTCCCTATGCTACCTCCTGAAATGGTTGAATGTCGACCAATTCTTTTTGGTATAGTGACTCTGTTTATTCCTTCCATCTTCTTTCGATGCTTCCTGCGTTGTTCAATATTTTGCCCATAGAATCCTTCAATATTGCAACCTGAGTCTTGAATTTTCTCTTCAGTTCTTTCCGCTTGAGAAATGTCAAGGGTGTTCTTCCCTTTTGGTTTTCTAGCTCCAGCTCTTTGCACATGTCATTATAATACTTTACTTTGTCTTCTTGAGCTGCCCTTTGAAATCTTCTGTTCAGCTCTTTTACTTCATCATTTGTTTCACTTTAGCTACTTGAAGTTCAAGAGTAAGTTTCAGAGTCTCTTCTGATATCCATTTTGGTCTTTTTTTTTTCCTTTCCTGTCTTTTTAATGACCTCTTGCTTTCATCGTGTATGATATTTTTGATGTCATTCCACAACTTGTCTGGTCTTTGGTCATTAGTGTTCAATGTGTCAAATCTATTCTTGAAATGATCTTTAAATTCAGGTGGGTTATACTCAAGGTTGTACTTTGACTCTTGTGGACTTGTTCTAATTTTCTTCGGCTTCAACTTGAACTTGCATATGAGTAATTGATGGTCGGTTCTACAATCGGAGTGATGATATTCTGAGTGATGATAATGATACTGAGCTTTTCCATTGTCTCTTTCCACAGATGTAGTCGATTTGATTCCTGTGATTTCCATCCAGCGAGGTCCATGTGTATAGTTCCGGTTTATGTTGGTGGAAAAAAGTATTTGCCATGAAAAAGTCATTGATCTTATGAAATTCTGTCATGTGATCTCTGGCATCATTTCTCTCATGAAGGCCATATTTTCTAACTACCGATCCTTCTTTGTTTCCAACTTTTGCATACCAATCACCAGTAATGATCCATGCATACTTATTGCATGTTTGATCATTTTCAGACTGCAGAATTTGGCAAAAATCTTCAATTTCTTCATCTTCAGCCTTAGTGGTTGGTATGTAAATTTGAATAATAGTCATATTATATATACATACATATATATATTTATATATACATATTTATATATATGTAATATATATTATAAATATGTATGTGTATATATATATATATATACAGTAAAACCTGTGAAAGCTAGAAACTGTGTAAGGCATAAACTTGTCAGAGAAGGAAAACTCAAATATTTTCCAATAAAAGAGAGTGATAAAAAAGTGGTAAGGCTGCAGGCTTCACTGTGTGTGTGTGTGTGTATGTATCTCCCTTGCAAGATTCCAGAACTCAGGAGTGAAGACCTTATTTTTGTAGTGGACATCTGTTTTTGTTTTTAGCCACCTAACATCCATTCTCTGTTTTCCATTAACAGCACCCTAATTTCCTATCTCCATTTTTAATCCATGCAGTTTTTGGGGAGCTGACTCCACTCCTGGCTTCAGTGACAGGCAAGTGATTCAGATCTAACCAATCAGAGCATTGCATTACTTTGGTTATACTGAATGCTGTAGATGTGGATATATGCCTGGCTACCATTACTGAATATTTTAATCAAAGATTCTATAGAAGAATCCTGATCAAAAGGGGGGTAATGCAGAACAGTCTAATGGAATCCAGAATTTCTGGAGCCATGAAGGCTGGATAAACCCCCCAAACTATTTCCCTGAGATAATCTTTAAACCTTAAAATCTAAACTAAAAATATCCCCTGAAGTCTTCTTAAAACCAAACAATAGTTTAGCTTAATTAGTAAAGAATGCCTGCCTTGACCATTGTTCTCATTTAAAGAACTATCTACGTGGGTTCACACTGACAACAGCAAATTGAAACGTTAGAGAAGAAACTTAGGGGACAGTTAGTTCATGTTAATGGTGGAGGAATAGTTCAGAAAAGGAGGGTGAGAATGGTTACTTGAAGAACGTAATCAGTCACAACTGTATATGTAGAAACTGTTATTTTGGTGTATGTTTCTCTGTGCACCTTGTCAACAACAACGACAAAAACAAAATAAATTATTAAAAAAAAGACTTGTAGAAATAATTCATTTTCTTTTTCTGTAAGGAAAAATAATTAGTTTTATTCTTCTGCACTATGAATTTTTCTTTTTTGGATGGGGTGGCTGGGTCCTACTGGCAATATAGATGCTTAACTAATAATAGCTCAAATATCCATAAGGGATTTTAAAGCATTCAGTATTTTTATTTAAACCCAAGATTTATGAAATATTGCCCTCAACTCATGTATGAGATATTTTTTCTCCTTCTGCCCCCAGCCTCCCAAATCATATTTCACAGAGGCCACACTTTTTAGTGATCTTAAGGAAATTTCTCACCCTTGATTTTCCTCATCTGTGAAATGGGGCTACTATTACTTACCTCAGGGGCTGCTGGAGCATTGTTGTTTTATGTTGTTGAGTCAATTCCAACTCATAGCAACCCTATAGGACAGGGTAGAACTGCCCCATAGAGTTTCCAAGGCTGTAATCTTTATGAAAGCAGACTGCCACATCTTTCTCCCATGGAATGTCTGGGGGGTTCGAACTACTGATTTTTTTGGTTAGTAGCTGAGCAGTTAACCACTGTGCCATAGGTCTCCTTAAATGAGCACTGGATGGATTTAAATATTAAATAATGTTATTATCATGCAAAAGAAAAGATCAACCTTTTCTGTAGATTTTTCTGTCTACTTCAAAGACTCTGAAAAGGGCACGAAATGTTTTGAAGCTCAGAAGTTTCTCTGCATTCCTCAGTTCTAAATATGAGATATAATATCTACCCTCAAGAGATAATTGGGTGTATGTCACAAAGATATTACTTTAGAGAAGTCGGATGTGAGTTTTTGAAGTAAAAGCATCTTTTAAAATACGCCTGTGGCCACTAGTCAAAGGATTCTTATGCTAACTCCTATTGCTAAAAAGCAGAGTGATGGACTATTTGTAGTCAAGCGCACATCTTTGCCACCACTTTCCAGTTTCCTCTGCATCACATTTCCCAGAATCCCCTTCTCCATTTGGTGCAGGCTTGAATCTGACAGTGTGAGGCCTACGGTGAAATTTGGAAAGAAGATTCTGACTCATGGTGACCCCACGTGCATCAGAGTAGAACTGTGTGATCCATAGGGTTTCTAATGGCTGAGTTTTTGGAAGTATATCACTAGGCCTTTATTCTGAGGCACCTCTGGGTGGACTCGAAGCTTCAACCTTTCAGTTAGCAGCCAAGCATGTTGACTATTTGTACCACCCGGGGACTCTAGATAAGCTCCTGTGAATTGCCCACTTTGATGCTGTAACCTTTTCATGACCATTGGTATGTACAGCTGCTCATCGACATTTTATGCCTCTGAAGTTCATTGGGAAACTCCTTTCCCACTGACAGTGCATGCTGCTGCAAGGCAGGGAACTTTATGACTGTTTGAAATGGAAAAAACAAGTGTGTGCCACAAATTACTGTTTCTGCAGGGTGTTGTATGAGGTGTGCACATTTTTTGTAGGAAAAATAGAAATTTTGAAAAAAAATTTGGGGACACATATGTCCCAATGGACTCAGAAGGGGGCCTCGGGATGGGGAGTTGGAATTAGTGGGACAACATATGTCCCTCTGGACTCTAAGAGTAGGTTTGTGAGGGGGGCAAGAAAAAAAAAAAATCCATACTACTTACCAAAAATTCAACAACCCTTAATGATTCAGCGTGCTTCCATTAATGAAAACACATGGTATCAACAAAAAATTCAAAGCAGAAAATAATTGGGTCTTGAAAGGGGTAAGTGTCTTAATCATCTAGTGCTGCTCTAACAAAAATACCACAAGTAGATGTCTTTAACAAACAGAAGTTTATTGTCTCACAGTCCAGTAGGCTACAAGTCCAAATTCAGGGCATCAGCTCCAGGGGAAGGCTTTCTATCTCTGTTGGCTCTGGAGAAAGGTCCTTGTGATGCATCAGTCTTTCCTTGGTCCAGGACCTTCTCTGCACAGGGACTTCAGGTCCAAAGGACGTGCTGTGCTCCCAACACTGCTTTCTTGGTGGTATGAGGTTCCCAATTCTCTGCTTGCTTCCCTTTCATCTCTTGTAAGGTAAAAGGTGGTGCAGGCCACACCCTAGGGAAACTCCCTTTACATTGGATCAGGGATGCGACCTTAGTAAGGGTGTTACAATCCCACCCTAATCCTCTTTAACATAAAATTACAATCAGAAAATGGAGGCCAACCACACAATTCTGGGAACCATAGCCCAGCCAAATTGATACATGCATTTTTGGGGGGACATAATTCAAACCATGACAGTAAGTGACTGACATAGCTGGTGGTAACTTTTTGAGAGTCGTTTGCTTTAGTGCAGGCTGAGATGATTAGGAGAGCTTCCAAAAGAGTTCTTGAGAACCACCAGCATCAGTACTGCAGGCTGAGATCGTTGGTGATGGTTTCCATGACCTTCATTCCCCAGCCCTGCCAATGGTTGTGTAAGCTCTACTTCCCTCCCTTAAAACCTTCCCTACTTGGAATACATAGAGCAGCTTCTACGATCAAACACTGACTGAAACGGGCAACTTGTTATATTGAGCATTAAATGTGGAGTCAATGTTGTCGTTGTTAGATGCCATCGACTCGGTTCCAACTCATAGCGACACTATGTACCACAGAAAGAAACACTGCCCGGTCCTGCGCCATGCTCACAATTGTTGTTATGCTTAAGCCCACTGTTGCAGCCACTGTGTCACTCCGTCTTGTTGAGGGTCTCCCTCTTTTGGCTGACCCTTTACCAAGCGAGATGTCCTTCTCCAGGGACTGATCCCTTCTGACAGCATGTCCAAAGTATGTAAGACGTAGTCTCGCCATCCTTGCTTCTAAAGAGTGTTCTGGTTGTACTTCTTCCAAGATAGATTTGTTCATTCTTTTGGCAGTCCATGGTATAGTCAACATTCTTTGCCAACACCACAATTCAAAGGCATCAATTCTTCTTCAGTCTTCCTTATTCATTGTCCAGCTTTTGCGTGCATATGATGCAACTGAAAATACCATAGCTTGGGTCAGGTGCACCTTAGTCTTCAAGGTGATATCTTTGCTTTTCAACACTTTAAAGAGGGCTTTTGCAGCAGATTTGCCCAATGCAATGGATCTTTTGATTTCTTGACTGCTGGTTCCATGGGTGTTGATTGTGGATCCAAGTAAAATGAAATCCTTGACAACATCAATCTTTTCTCTGTTTATCATGATGTTGCTTATTGGTCCAGTTGTGAGGATTTTTGTTTTCTTTATGTTGAGGTGTAATCCATACTGAAGACTGTGGTCTTTGATCTTTGCTAGTAAGTGCTTCAAGTCCTCTTCACTTTCAGCAAGCAAGGTTGTGTCATCTGCATAACACAGGTTATTAATGAGTCTTCCTCCAATCCTGATGCCCCGTTCTTCTTCATATAGTCCAGCTTCTTGGATTATTTGCTCAGCATACAGTTTGAATAGGTATGGTGAAAGAATGCAACCCTGACACACATCTTTCCTGACTTTAAACCCCGCAGTATCCTCTTGTTCTGTCCGAACAACTGCCTCTTGATCTATGTACAGATTCCTCATGAGCACAATTAAGTGTTCTGGAATTCCCATTCTTCACAATCTTATCCATAATTTGTTATGATCCACACAGTCGAATGCCTTTGCGTAGTTAATAAAAAAAGGTAAACATCTTTCTGGTATTCTCTGCTTTCAGTCAAGATCCATCTGACATCAGCAGTGATATCCCTGGTTCCCTGTCCTCTTCTGAATCTGGCCTGAATTTCTGGCAGTTTCCTGTTGACATACTGCTGCAGCCGCTTTTGAATGATCTTCAGCAAAATTTTACTTGCGTGTGATATTAATGATATTGTTTGACAATTTCCACATTCGGTTGGATCGCCTTTCTTGGGAATAGGCATAAATATGGATCTCTTCCAGTCAGTTGGTCAGGTAGCTGTCTTCCAAATTTTTTGGCATAGACGAGTGACCACTTCCAGCGCTGCTTCTGTTTGTTGAAACATCTCAATTGATATTCCGTCAATTCCTGGAGCCTTGTTTTTCACCACTGTTTTCAGCGGAGCTTGGACTTCTTCCTTCAGTACCATTGGCTCCTGATCATATGCTACCTCTTGAAATGGTTGAATATCGACCAATTCTTTTTGGTATAATGACTCTGTGTATTCCTTCCATCTTATTTTGATGCTCCCTGTGTTGTTTAATATTTTCCCCATAGAATCCTTCACTATTGTGCTCGAGGCTTGAATTTTCTCTTCAGTTCTTTCAGCTTGAGAAATGTCACGGGTGTTCTTCCCTTTTGGTTTTCCAGCTCCAGCTCTTTGCACATGTCATTATAATACTTTACTTTGTCTTCTTGAGCTGCCCTTTGAAATCTTCTGTTCAGCTCTTTTACTTCATCATT